>NW_020447197.1:6208521-6210380 GCF_003343035.1 Apteryx rowi | reverse complement strand
GGGACGGGGGGGACCGGCCCGGCCGTCTTTGGTCTGGCGCCGATTTGCGCGGGGCGCGCAGCAAGGCGCGGTGGAGGCTATCGGGGGTCCTGCGTGCGGACCGCTTCGCTCTTTTCCAGAACCGCGAGGCGCTTCGCTCCCCCCCGTCCCGCCCCTGTTTCGCGGCTCGCACGCTAGGAACAGCCATGGCGATGCCGCCTCTGCTCCTGGCAGGCAGCGGAACCAGAGGTCCTGCAGGAAACGCCAAGAGAAGAGACGTGGTCTTAATTCTGCTGCCTATTTTTAACTACGCGGGAAGTGCCGTAACTACAGTGCAACGTGGGAATACGGATTGTAAATCGGATTTTTAAAAGTCTCGCGTGGCATCTTGGCAAGAGAAGCTGTACAGGGTTTTCCTCTGTTAACATCACAGTGCATTGAACTGTTATTAATAAAATAGCTTTCAAGGTTAAGGTGGGAAAGGAAATCTCAGTAGGGGGAAGCTTAAGTTTAAGGTTCAAGCTTTGTATTCCTATATATATATATATGTGTATATATATATATATATGTGCATTTTTTTTCAAAATGTTTTATTAGGAAAGCTATACCAGACGCATCACTGTACAATGATTAAACATTACCTTTACAATTTATATTCACTTGAAATTACAGAATAAATATATGCACATCGTTGTACCTTTGTGTGTGTGTTTGTGTGTGCGTGTATGCGTGTATGAGAGAAAACATTAAAAGTGCTTCCTACAAAGCTGTTAGTGATAGGTGCCCAGTAGCTTTTTTTTTTCTTTCCCTTTTTTTTTTTTTCCTGCATATTTGCATGTTGCTTTTATTAAGAAAGTGCGGATGTCCTCCAGAAAAACCATGGCGGCATGAGGAAGTGTCACCGAGCATCCCCTAGGTGTGTGCGCCACGCGGTGACATCCTTCGGGCTCGGCGGCCCCGGGGCCCCCCGCGGGTGGGATCCCCCGGGGCGCGGGGCAGGCGCTGCCCGGGGGGGGGCAGCGCGGGGCCCCCGGGAGGGGAGGGTGAGTGCGAGGGTGAGTGCGAGTGTGCGTGCGAGAGAGGGAGAGCGACAAGAGCGAGGACATTCGAGCAAGACCCTCCCCTCCCTTCCCTCTTGCAGTTTCCAGGCATGCAGCAAACTGCCTTCGTTTGCTTCTTTTGCATTTTTAAGTAAATGTACAGAATCTGTGCCATGATGGGCAAGAAGAAAGCAAGCCACAAAATGCCATCTTCCCTCCCCCTCCCCTCCAAGGGAAAATATAAAGGAAGTTTACTGCTACGGAAAAGGAAAAAAAAAAAAAGGAGAGAAAAAAAAGAAAAAAAGAGAGAGAGACACATAGAATTTACTTAATCAGGATCAATACAAAGATCCCCGATAATAATAATAATAATAATATACCTTAGACATGGCACAGTCAAAGTCTCAGTTTCAGTATAAAAAATAATGATTGATTAACATCTGCTGGCAAAAGTCTGCGAAGGCACTTGGTCGATCGGGGGCGCGGGGGCGGCCGCGGCCGCGCGCGGCGTGGCGTGGCGTGGCGTGGCGGGGCGGCCGCGGCCCCGCGGGCGGCGGGGCGGTCAGAACCGGTAGGTGGTCTTCTCCAGGACTTCGAGGTAATCCGGCTTGGTTTGGAGTTTGGCCCTTAACTCGAGGTATTCGCTTGTGGGGGTTTGGTGGTCTGAGAAGCCCTTGCCGGCGGCGAAGAGAAGGGTTTCTTTGAGCCTGGCGTCCTGCTGGAGGTCCGGGTATTGCATGCCAGGCGGGTGGACGTGCAGTTCCTTCAGCTTGGGCACGGTGCCGTAGAGGCAGTCCACGAAGCCCACGGCGCAGGGCGGCGGGCGGTCGCGGTCCCGCG
>NW_020447197.1:6203994-6207746 GCF_003343035.1 Apteryx rowi | reverse complement strand
CGGCCGGGCACAGCGCCGCCAGCTCGAGGCCGCGCAGGTCGCGGCGCGCCAGGCGCTCGGGGCTGGCGCACAGCACCTCGCCCACCACGCTCACCGAGCTCAGCGCCTCCAGCCACTGCTTCAGCGGCACCAGCTCGCACGTGCAGTCCCACGGGTTGAGCTTCAGGTCGATCTGCACGATGGCGTGCAGGTGCTCCAGCACTCCGGCCACCGGCAGCGCCAGGAAGTGGTTGTTGCGCAGGTTGAGCCGTGCCAGCGAGGTGCCGGCGAAGGCGTCGGTGGGCAAGGTGCGGAGCAGGTTGTCGTTGAGGAAGAGCAGCTTCAGGTTGGGCATGAGGCTGAAGGCCGCCGGCTGGATTTCCCTGATCAGGTTGTACTCGAAGTACAGGTAATGCAAACTCTGCAAGCCCCGGAACATGCCCGGGGTGAGCCGCTCGATGTCGTTGCCGTTCAGGTACAGGCTCTTGAGATTAGGCAGGTTAATAAAAGCCCCGTCCTGCACGTAGGAGATCCGGTTGTTCCCCAGGTGTAAGAGATCCAAAGAGGAAAAATTCCAGAAATCGGAGCGGTAGATTTTCTGTATCAAATTCCCGCTCAGGTACAGCTTCTTGGCATTCAAGGGCCTGGGCAGGAGCTCGGAGATGTTGTGAAACCCTCGCTCCTTGCAGTTGACCGTCAGGCCCAGGTCGTTGATGTGCAAACTGCAAGAGCACCCGGTAGGGCAGATGATGGGGATTGGGGGCCTGGTCTGGTAAGCAGCAATGGGAGGTTGGTTCGGCCCGGGATACAGGCCGCGGGATGTTGGGGGAGGTCTGGGCGCCCTGGGCTGCTTGGTGGGTTTGGGCTGCTTGTTGGACGTTTTGTACTCAACAGAGGAGGCGGTGAAATGGAAGGAGGACAGCATGGAGGAAGGCTTCGTGGGCCACGCGTTCTCCTTGCTAGACGGCAGCTGAGGGATCCCCAGGCTGGCTTCCACCTCGGAGTCAGACAGCATGGGGCAGAGCTTACTTCTTTTGATCTCCCTCAAGTCCTTGCCGTGGAAGTGGAAGGGGGTCTCGCAGGTGATGTCCCCCACCAGGGCGGTGTAGGGGATGCGCTCCAGCCAGCTCTTCAGCTGCACAATCTCGCAGGTACAGTTCCAAGGGTTCTCCTCCAGCTGGATCTCCATCAGGCTCCGGCCAATATGGTCCAACATCCCCCGGTAGGAAAGGACTTTTAACCTGTTCCCGCGCAAGTCCAAATGGGTTAAGGACACAGATTTAAATAAGTTGGTGGGAAGCATGGGGATAAGATTGTCATTTAGGATAAGGACCCTCAATTTACTTAGATTTCGAAATGCCCCACTTTCAATCCGTTTAATGACATTGTAATCTGCCTGCAGATATTCCAGACTTTCCAAACCCAGGAAAGTGTCGTTTCTGAAAATGTCCAATTTGTTTTCGTGCAAATACAACCTCTTCAGAACTCGGAGCCCATTAAAAGCTCCGGTCTGAATGTCCTGCAGTGCATTGTTCCCAAGGTTAATAGACACAGCGTTGTTCAAGTGAAGAAAACTGTTGGTGTACAATTTCCTCATGGAATTCCTCTGCAGATAAAGTTTAAAAGGTCTTGACCATGACTCTGTTATCTGACTAATATTTATAAATCCTTTGTTGTCGCAATGTATATGGAAAAGGCTCTCCTTCACTTCACAGTAACATGGATCAAAGCAGGGCTCATCGAGTTCCTCCGAGTCCTCTATCAAGGGAATTGGTGTAGTCCATGCTAGAGCAATTGTGCTTAGAAGAATTATCCACAACATCCTTCCTTTGTGAAGAGTCTCTGCCGTGGAAGGTTTCATCATTTGTTGATGTTTACAAAACTGCAACGGGGAGGGAAAAAAAAAACACGCAGATTTTCAGTACTTCACTCGCGCCCCGCTCTTTTTGATAAGCCCCTACCTGCTCGACTTTTGTTAGGCTCCTGGAGAGTTCAGCAGTTGTTGGGTAGACGTTCAAAACAAACTCTAGGGGTGTCTGATGTGCAAGCCTGGCCCTGATTTATACTTCAGACATGTTAAAAGGTTTAATCACGCGATACCAGCCTCCCTTCCCCCCCTCCCTCCCCATTTGGTAAATGCCATCTCTAAGGAAGGCTGCACATGCAGATCATACAACAGTGTGAACACGCAGGCTGGACGTGTTGCATCTTTACATGTTTTTCACCATATGACCAGTGTTTAGAACTGCACATATTTCATACTTGTTTGCAATTTTAGCTTTATAGCCATCATAACCCGCATTGACTATAGGGGGAAATATCAGTGGTTAGATTTCTCCAGTGTCGCACTACATCTTTCATATACATGCAAACTCCCAAAGTTATTGAATTTTAGTCGTTGAATCTCTCTCCCTCCCGGCTCCATATATCCACATGTAAGTTCAAAGGAATGTGCAAGGCAGCTGATGTCCCTGGCAAGACGTTTTCTTTTAGAAATCCCCACAATGTCTTTAAAACAGTAAATGGTTATCATCGACCCTGATTTTAAAGAAAATCTTCCCTTTTCAAACACGCTGATGAATTAATCCAACTGGTATATAATCAGATAAATACATACCACATATTAGTCATTTTAGCTGATTAAAGCATTTAGAGATGATTAATTTTTCTAAAGCACATGCCCATGCGATCAGCAGATCTAAAGGGAAGTGACAGCTAAAGAGGCACCCAGGATTGAAATGCTCAGCCTGGCTTGGATTATGGTGTTTTGCGCCCCCAGGACCAAGCAGGAGACCCGGTTAAAAAGCTGAAAGTGGAAGAAAAATACCTTGACACTTACCAGCTGATAAATTATCTATCCTACTATATACGTTTCCGAATGAAGACACCATTCTTCTCCAATCAGATGAAAATAATATTGTACTAATGAGATGCAGCTCCTTCAACATATGGTTTCACCCTTCCTTTCGCCAGATATTTTAAATGTATGGGCATAGAGAAATGCTAAGGATGGTAATAATAACGATGGTGGTGCAGCCTTCCTTGAATCACTGAAATGCCCATTAAAATTATTCGGAGCGATCATTGCTTTTAGTCTGAATCTTGCAATAGAAAAGGACGTTTTTGCCTTCCTCGTGCAAGAACTAGAAAATTTTGCCCCCCATCCAGAAACTTAAGCAGAAAGATGCATTTAGGGAAGAGAAATGGGAAACGGAAAGAAATCCTTAGCACCAACTTGCAAATGAAACCCTCCCCTGTGGGAAAAGAGGAGATGGTTGAAAGCATGAAAAGAGAAATACCCTCCGCAATTAAAACCAGGATCTAATTGGGAAAAAGGGAGAGAGATGAGAGCTATATTGCAGCATCAGTCTCTCTGTCTCCTTTGCAAAATATTAGCCACTTAAGTTCTTTCTCTTCTGCAAGGGCTGTAATAAAAAATAAAAAAATAAAAAGGATTATTATATCTTCTTTTTGGAAGAGGGGGTGTCTTTGACCCTAGCCGGAAACAAAAGGATCCAGAAAGCTTGTACTTACCGGTTTGCAGGAGAGATTTTAGCACATCGTTACCAAAAAAAAAAAAAAAAAGAAAGGGGGGGAAGGGGGAAAAAAAAAGCTCGAGTTTAAAGATTGCTGGTTTCTCTCTGTCTCTCCCTCTCTGTGTCTCTCTCTCCCTCTCTCTCTACTCCTGCTGAAGCTGAGGCAAAAGGGAAAAAAAGAAAAAAAAAGAAGCAAGCCTGCGACGTGCTGGGAATGCAATGAGCCCCTCAATGATC
>NW_020447197.1:6124649-6201340 GCF_003343035.1 Apteryx rowi | reverse complement strand
AGTCTTGCAAAAATAAGGGAGAGAAAAACCATGGACAACTTTTGTGACAAATTAGACAAGGATACTTGAACAATTATTGCACCTTTCCGAAAGCATCATTACAGCATTACATTTCCACTGGAGGCGACCATTCCCCCCACTGCAGTCATTGTAACGCAGTCATTTAATGCTTCATTCAATCTGCAGTGTAAACCAACTCGTTTCCTTTTTAATAGAAGTGGCAATGGTTGAGAGAAAGAGGGAGTTTTCTACCAAAGCTCTCTCCGCATGTCTAGAAAGAAATATTCTGATCTTTAATAGTCTATTCTGTCTTGAGCAATCTATGGTAAGAGCGCAAGCAATAAATAGTGGAAGGACAAGGGAAACTCCGTTGTAATTATTATAGATGGGAGCTGCTTTCTGGCATTCTCTATATTTTGTTAAAGCTAGGGGAGTTCAGAGGTTCTGGATTTGAGTGTTGAAAGGTTCTGGATCCAGGCAGTGCCCGGGCTGTGGTGGCATTTCTGCCTAAAAGCTCCTCCAAAGCCTGCTCCTACCGTGCGTGCGCACGCCGGCACGCTGAGCGAGGAGCAGGCGAAAGGCTCGAGCGGAGATTTATCAGGCCAGGTGAACACGCGGGAACCCAGACGTGGGAGGGGGAGCACCAGCAGACTGCGGTGCTGATTAATCCGTGACGCAAAGCCCACAGGCTCGGGAAAGCTGCCAAGCGTGTGCCGGGGGGAGTCGCTCGCGTGCCCCTGCCAGGGTGCAGAGCAGACCCAGAGCCGCGCGGCCCGCCGAGGCCTGGCTCTGGAGAGGGCTTTCCGTGGTGCACCCTGCCTGGGGGCCGTTGTCTGGGCAGTGTGGGACTCCTGGATTTGGGAGAAAAGGCCGGAGTGCCGTTGTGTGGTCATGCCATCAGCCCGTCGGGGCTGGGGTCAGAGCAGAGCCCGGCAGCGGAAAGGCTTGAAATCCCATTACTGGTCCTGTGACCCCTCTTCTGTCCCCATGAGATCTCCATTTGCTGGTGTGTTAAGATAAATATATTCAAAACTCAGCCACCCACCTTTTCTTTAAAAAAGACCTTTCAGATGTTATTTGTTTTGTATACTGTGCATTGTTCAAACTGAAAAATTTTAGTGTCTTTGAGAATGTAGATAGAGGAAAATCAGAATAGATTGTCTTCTCTGCATAGCAGTTAGTAAAACAGTTTATGAGGCTTAACCTGCTGTGTTTTCCCCTCTCTATTTCTTTGTTCATATATCAAACACAGAGATAAAGAAACCAAAGTATCAGATGGAATTTATCTACACTTTCACTCTGGAAAAGAACTTTTTTGTTAAATCTGAGTCATATTGTCCCCCACACTGTTCTAGCAACCTCTGTTGCTGTTTTATCGACAGCTCAGATGCATTTCAAGTGAACACAGATTTGATGCAAAGGACTGTCCTGCCCCTCTCACGTCAATGCAGAGGTTTCCACTGACTTCGGTATGGTCAGATTTGGACTGTACGAATCCAGGCCAACTCGCGACCTTTCTTTTGACTTCAAGAGGAATTGCAAAAGGCCCTAGATTGCTTCCTGCCTGTTCCTGGTTGCTCAGCTGAAGGCTAGTATCCTTTTCTCTATATAGTGCTGGCATTTGACATGCCATTTATAAATACAGGCACAGATTATTTGAATGGTATAAGCATTTGTGAATACACATGAAATGGAGGAAATGGCGAATTTTAAAATGGGATTTTCAGTGAGCCAGAGGATCCTCGGGGCTGGAGAACTTGTTAGGTTGAACTGACATTCCTGGCCACAATTTCTACTATTAGTCACTTCATTATCAGTTATATATTGACCTGTGCAATAGCAGTTGATTGTTCCCAAGGCGCATTCACTATAACTGATGCATACAGTATATCACTTTTATATGAAAATATGAAATAACAACGCACCAAGTTAAATTATCACACAATACTACCAAAGTAAAAGTCCTCATCTACTTTAAACTCAATATAAGGACACTGAAGTTGTGCAGAAGCTCCAGCCATGCACTCAGTAACAAACTATATGTAATTGGTTTTTACTCGTGGGATTTCTTGCAGCAGAGAAATTTTGCCCAGTATTTGATAATATGTGTAAATATTAAAAGGAAAGGAGGAAAGAACTAATGGATAGTATTAAAATAGAATAGCAAATACCAGCAAATCATGCGCGCAGCATTTTTAATGGATTGTTATTAAAAATAAAAGAGAAAAGTAGGCAAAATAAAAGGGAGCTTTTAATGGACAAAATTGACAGTTCTGTTATCCTCACCAAATCCTGACATTTCAAGATCAGTTCTTTATCTAATGATTCAACGACCTTAAATTTTCCTTCTAGTAAATCAGGCACAGCTAAAGCTATTTTTCCATCTCAGACACGTAAGTCCACACTTTTTTCTAAAGGTACTGATATTTATTATAGCCAGTGTCAAAAAACTTCTCACTCCATTTATATATGAGCTTCTCTTTGGCCTTTACGAGAGTGATCTACAGCCATGGTTAGGTATGCACAACTTCCTTTGACAGCAGCCAGAATTTCATGTGTGGATCAAAAGCAGAATAATTCCCTTAGGGCGATCTCTTCCCGTCCGAACTATAGAGTTATGAGCTCTCTCTGTTGCCATGCAGAAAGGTGGCTTCTCCTTATGCTTCAGTCAGGCAATTCTGCAGCCGATCAGCCACATCCTCCTTCATGCCAATGGGCTGCATCTTCTCTTTTAGTGGCAGGAGTTATTTTACCCTGGTAGCACAAACGCAGATTCTGATGGTCTAAATGAGGCCGACCATGCCCATGTGAAGGAAGCACACCTGCATGGAAGTGCTTTCTCCAAACATCGCCAGCCACTGCTCTAAGACCCAGGTGACAGGTCAGAGAGCCTCAAATGACATCTGCTACCTTGCTCGCCTACTAAAAATCTTAGATAATGAAAAAAAAAAAGTTTGGATTCTCTTGGGTGAAGGATTTGCTCCAGAATAATCATTCTGGATTATTTTTACATGTATGCATTTTGCACGTAAACATTTTCTTTTGCAATTACCAGCTTGCTTTGCTTGGTTTTCTTTTCATCTTGTGGGCTAATCTTTTGAACAAACCAATACCTTTATTTTGTCTGGATGGATGAAAATGGAGATTACCCTCCAGCACACGCTGTAAGCAACAGCACAGATTTTCAAGGCATCTGGATTTAGAGTTGCCAGAATTAGAAACATCAGCCCAAAGAGATCATGCTAGGGCAATTCCCCAGTCCTGGGCCATAATGCCAATCAATTTAAAATGTAATAGAAACCACTATTATTGCACTGACTTCTGTGTGAAGGAAGGCACTTACTGCTTATTTGGAAAGAAAACCTCATATTCTAAATTGCTTTTTAGATCAGTCTTGATCCTACTTTTAGTGATGTCAAGGGTGACACTTCCATTTATTCCAACGGTGCCAAAATTTTCCATTTAATGTTAGCTACTTTTCCTCTTTCCTATCTCTTCCATTTCGCATGCTTCCTGTCAATGTGGTTCTTGGCAGTTCCTGCTCAAGGACAGCTAAGACAGACACAGAGATAGGCTTTATCTTTCGGTTCAGAGGCAGCAAGATGGGCAGGCATCTTCATCTCTTAGAAAAAGTAGTTCAACGACCATGGAAGAGATGGTGAGAATGATGTCTTTCTGCTCCTGCGAGTCTTGCCCTCCTTTCTTCTCTGCTGCTGCTGCTGCTGCCGCCACAATTGCTATCGTAGACCCTAGTTATGATCGAGACGTGATCTTTCATCCCAAATTGGCTCAGCTATGAAGTTCAAGACAAGCTGACTCATTCTGATTTCAGTTCTGTGTAATGGAAGTTGTGGACTAATGTTAGTCTGTAGAAATGGTGAAAGAAAATCTGGTCTTAAAATCTTTTTTTTTTCTCTAATATGTAAAAGCAGGAACTATAACACTTAGACTTCTAGTGCCTGATGCATTAACACATTAACATGTTCTTAAGATGATTTTTTAATGCTAAAATTATTAAATGGAGAGAGACAGAATCAGCTGAAGTACTGTTGAGTGTATTTTATTTAGACTTCTGCTTTGAACCGGCCCTGGAGGGGCCTTTCTCTCTCCACTGACTAGGGAAGTTGCGAGACTGTCCTTTTATGTTAGACAACAGAATTAGGTATTGAAAATTGAGTAGTGTGACCATCCCCTCTATGCAGTAGAGTCCTTTTTCCTTGTCTTAATTAAAATAGTATCATTTTGTAGAAGATGAGAAAACTTAGGAAAAAAAATGTTTTTCATTTATTAAATATCAGATCTTTTTCATTTAGACTTTTGCCATTTTATATAATACTGAATTTCTTCTAAAAGAAACAGTGGGGACTACCATTTTTGATCACTACAACCAGATAGTCATTATATGTAGATGTATGAGAGGTCTAGAAAGTATGACCTATGAGAAAAGATTAAACTGGGGCTGTTTTAAAAAGAAGACTAGGAGGATCATGATAATAGCTTTGAATTATATAAAAGCATGCTGCAAAAACAAATGGAATACTTTATTCTCTGTGAATAACATCACAGAGAGAACAAAAGATTGGTCTTAATTTGTAGCTAGAAAGATTTATATTAAACATTAGGAAAATGTTTCTGATGGTGAGGACAGCAAAGGCTGACTAAGGAGGTTATAGAGGCCTGTAAAGGGGCAGGCAAGATTCTCAGTCAGTAGTTCTTGTGGCAGAAAGATGGATTAGGTGATCGCCTGAGCAGCCTCCAAACCCCCTTCTCTGATTGTTCACCAAGTGTTGAGGAATGAATCGTATGTGATCCTATGCTACCTCCCTTTAAAATAGATATATACTCATTAAATGAAATACAAAAAAATTCATGAAAAACAGATATAGAACAAGATCTCAATAGAAATAATGACACCAAAAAATTGAGCATGAAAGAACTGAAGACTTCTAGGTCGACAATATGCATAAAGTATGGCTAACACCAAGCCTTGTATGTCCAAGCTCTGAACTCATGTGATTGGCTAAAATCATAGTCTTGAAAGTATATATATATATATGCATACGTGCACATACACGCACAAACACACACACACACACACACACACACACACACAACCTCGAATCATTTTGTGTACTTTTAATTTTTCAGGATTCTTGTGTTTAAGATTTTCAATTTCTATTTATTTTCTATCTTTACATATCCATCTGTCTCCAGATAGCTAACTAGATAAAAATATGAGCTTCTCAGGTAGTCACCTGCTTCCAGAAGCTGGAGTTTTAGGAAAAATCTCCAGTATCAGAAAATTTACCAGAAGTTCTGACAGTTGGTGTTCCTGAATACAGACAAAAAACTTAGCTATTAGTGTAAGAAAAACAGTACCATGGTGTAATGTAAAGTCTGTAACAATACTCAACATTTCGTAACAACTCTTACAACATTAAACATTAGCAGTTTCTAAGAGTGCAAGGAAACTTCCTTTTATCTGTTGATTTAACTAGGCTTAAAATCCAATGAATAAATTGTCCATAGTTCATCGGCTTGTGGGGTGTACGGTGCCCACACACCAAATAATAAGCTACGCGCTCCACAGTGAAGGGCGTATGGCTGAACTGCTGCAGGAACACCACTGTGGAACTGTCAAAATAACACATCACACTGAATCATAAATGAAACGAGCAGATATTGGCTTAAAATCAAGCCAGCCAACCCAAAATATGTCCCACCTGTCCTCTGAGTGGCCAGCAAAAGTCAAGCTGTGCGTTGTTTTCTGAGCGTGTTTTCAAGCAGGTGCTGTCTGATTCCTCCTTCCTTCCTTCCTGAATGGTATCACAGTATAAAGTGAAAGACCTCAGTCTTATGGTGCCACTGAAAAGCCTGCAGCCAAGATGGTGCTAATACATCAAGCTAAATATACCATGGAACCATGAAAATTTTACTGTGTTAACCCTTTTACGGAAAGAATCGATGAAAATTGGCTTATAGCAACTATTTTGTGCACCTGGCAAGTTTCTGCACCTCCCCACGGAGGTTATGATGAATGTGGAAGCAGTCTAACGTGAGGATTAATATCAATAATTTACCCTGTGGGAGTGCCAAGGACTCCTCTGCGCAAGGTGCTGTACAAACATGTAACTACACACAGAAAACCTGCAGAGCAGCGACCTCTGTGTGTGAATGTATTTAAGATTCTTCTTCTTCATCCTTACAACTCCGGCTCAGTGCCAGATCAACTCAGCTAAATTCTTACTTCAGTTCTCCTGCAGGTTACTAATTTTAACAGGCGGCTTTAATTATTTTTCCAAATAAGCCATAGAGGAAGATCCGACATTTGAGATCTCTCTGCAACAGGCCCCCAGTAACCCTGGAGGAGTTTCGAAGGGGGATCCCGCACTGCTAAAGCGAGGCACTTCTCTTGGCAGCTGCCTGGTGGAGCCTGCCGGCTTGGGGATTTCATTTTCTTTTTACCACCGAATCATTTCATTTGTTCGTTTGCTTGCTTATTTTTTAAAGATAGCATTATTAAGTTGTTAAATTACACCATTTAAAATGTAATCTTATATTTTGCCTTTTAATCAGCTGTCACTTGGGGGGACTCCTTCCATATTGAAGCCATTTGGGGCTAGCATTACATACATGCTGTTACAGAGTATCTCAAACTTTAAGAACTTTCCAATGTAAGTAGACAAGCTAGACAAGGCCCTTTATAACTCCCTGCTGGCATACTTTTACCCCAGAAGTGAATCACTGACATATTGGTGTTAATCCTAACCTGCAGTGTAGCTAGATCCTAGCAGGGCCAGCATTTGACGCAGGGAAAGTAGGCAGTTGCCTAACGTAGCAAAATGCCGCAGGTGGCAAAATAACTCTATGGCTGGGCTCTCTTTGGTGTGTCAGCATCTGGAAAAGTCCAGTTTTCACCTGGAGCCTGCACCTTTTGGGCTCTGCAACCTCCCTATTGCTGTCCATCGCTTCCCCCACAATCCCAGGCCTCTCGCTTGTGCTGCTTGTGTTGGCAGGTGTTGCTAAAAATTACTCAGGAGATGTTAAAAGTTTTCAGCTTGTCAAAGGGACACCATCAATATTGTTCAGGTAAAGAGACTGATTTTTTTTTTTTTTAATATATATCCATAATACATGGTACTGTGAAACTGTACTAAAGCACAAAAGCAACAGAACTGCAAAACTGCTGAAAGCCTATGAAAACAAGTGCATTGTCTGATTTTCTATTGTGCAGTGCAGATGAAAATGGCAAGATTTTTTCCCAACAATTTGCATATCTGTAAATGACTGCAAGGCTGTGTAGAAGGAGGCCAGCTGGATTCCATTAAAGAGAAAGGTAAAAAGCCTTTTGCTTCTGATTTTCACTTGACAATTTAAAGCAGTCACCTTTTGCGTTTCGTGACTGAGCTTTCTAAAATGAATAAACTTCTAAACGGCACGGCCTAAGCGTCGGAAACGCAGGTTAAACAGAGTTATAAAAACCAATGCCGGCTGCGAGGTGTTTCCCCCGGCGGCACCCTCCGTACGCAGGAGGATAAGTGGGCGCTGGGCATCAGCACCCGTTTGAAGTGCAGAGGGGTGCGCGGGGGTGCGCGCGGGGCTGGGGCCCCTGCAGCTGCGCGCGGCTCCGCCAGGGGGCGCGCTCGGGCAGCGCCGCGCAGCCGGGCGGCCGCAGCCAGCGCAGCGCAGCGCAGCGCAGCGCCCCGGCCCCGGCCCCGGCCCCGGCCCCGGCCCCGGCCCCGGCCCCGGCCCCGACGCGTCCCCGCCGGCCCCGAGCCCTGCTCGGGGGAGAAAAAACTACGAGGGGGAAAAGCAGGTATCTTCAAAGCAAGCTGCTTGTCCGTATGGTTTTCACCATCGTCATCATCATCATCATCATCATCATCATGATAGCAATAACAACAACAACAAAAACAACCGTTATTATTATTATTATTAACAGTATTTTTTCTAGTTTTCCAAAGGTCTTGATTAGTATTGTATGCTTTAATTTATTTTATTTTTATCCTTTGCTTCGAGCTTCAGGTTTACAGCAGCTCCTCATGCATGCGAAGTCGAGACAATGCCGTGGTGTAATTACCCCCATCCATCCAAATCTTCGGCCGGGTAAATGCGGTATAAATGGGACAGAAGCCGACAGGAGAAGGTGTGCAATAGATAATTTTTGCTTCTTTGCTGCCAGTAGTGCCTCAGTGAGGTCTCTAGTTTGTGCTCCCTCTCTGGATTATTTGGCTTTTACTGATGAACAGAGTCCTATGAGCAGCTGTCCCTAGACATGTTTCTTTTGTGCTGGGTGCAACATGGAGGTTAGTTAAACTTGGGCCTGACTGCCTGCCTGCCCCCTTAGCTCTGCACATGTCCTTATTTCTCTGTGCAGACACGGCTTAGACAACCCTTTCACATGGTAGCTGCTTTCCCAGGCACACAGGTGACTGCTAAATTGCCCTAAAGTTAGAGTGAAGGAAAGGGAAAGTCAAGCAAGTAGAGCAGCAAATTCTCCAGGTTAAGATGACAGACAGGTTAAGATGACAGACATTGTTCCCCACTCCTACTTAGGCAGCTATATTTATTTTTTCAGTGGATTTTCTCCTTTTCTGAGCCTCACTGTACCCTGCGGTGTCAGGGGAATGTGTGAAGAAAGCTCTGATAGCCAGGGAAGGGTCTAGTCTCAAAATCTGAGCACTTGGAGGAAGATGGATAGGACTATCTGGAGTTTAGAGACAGCTGAATGCTGAGGTAGATGCGTTTGAGAGCTAGAAAGAGATTCTCGACTGTCTGACAGCTGCGTGTTGTGCAGGGGATGGTGCACACTTCTGTTTCGAGTCTGTAGCTAGTGGCTACAAAAGCAACTTATCCTAATGCTTTTGGGTGGAAATGGTTTCAAGTTGCTTGTATGCTCACAGTAACATCTGCTGGCAGTTACTTCAGTCCCATGCAACTTGGTAACTTCACCTTGCATTCTTACATTTTGTAGAAACGTGAAGACATCACATTGTGACAAATTTGCTTTTCAACGGACTGTCAAAACCATCAATCCACAATAAGGGGAAGGAGTTAAATGTATGTATTTCCATCCTCTTGTCACGAAATTATAGCAGATTTTAAAGCTAATGCGTTGCTTAGAGGTTTAGAAAAGAGAAAAGGAGATTTCCTGCCCTACTCCACCTTGCAAACCAAACCAGACCACTGGCCACTTGTAGTTTAAGGGTTGTTTCAGCCTAAGACTCCAGGAAATCCATATGCTAAAATATGCATTTGGTCTTACTTTCTTCCATTAAGGTAACCTTGCTCTAACAAAAAGCAGTCTCTCAAAGAGCCTTTAGCTAATTTTAGAAATTCAGGGCTAAGTTGCCCCATTTATTGTGGGCGTAAGGAGTGAAAGATCCTCTCTGTGCCAATGACTTTTTTCCCTGATCACACCAGTGCAAGTGAGGAAAGAGTCTGAATTTAACAGAACAGATAAAAATAAAACCAGCAATGGGCAAAACCAATTATGTTCCTCCTTGCCTAGGGATGGGCAACCTAATTTGCAGCTGACAGCGATTTGATGGACTGAACCATCCCTTTTCTGATCCAGCATTCGGAGTAATTTTTATTGTAAACCGATCATTACAGTGTAGGACTCTCCGTACCGTCAGCGTCACCATGACAAATTCCCACATCAGCGTTAGTGTTGCTGCCGGGGTTTTTCCTCCCATTCTTCATGGCCTGATGTGTTCTGGGAGGTACTGGGCGTGTTACACCATGCCGCTAGCCTCGGTACGAGCCCTGTGCAGAGCAACTGATGGGTCGTGCGAGGGCTGCAGCACCAAATGCCCCAGTGCCATCAGCGGGGGCTGCGTTCCCAGTCTCTTTGCTGTAATTTTTGCAGGGACACTACATTTAGCCCTTTAGCTCAGAAGATACATGCAGCAAATGAAGCTGGGAGTTTGGCAGTACTTTTTTTCTCCTCCCTCTTTATCTCCGATTGTCTCTGATTTTGCTCCCTTGTGTGGTTTGTAAATCATATATATATATATATGCAATGTGTGTGTGTATTTTATATATATATATATATGCAAAAAATATCTATCTATCTATCTATCTATTTTTTTCCTAAATGTCTGGAACGAGTTTGTGTGCCATCTAGTAAGTAGTAAAGCTTAGAATAGTATCCTTGTCTTCCCTGGACGGGCATAGAGCAAAGATATGTCTAGCTCTTTTTGAACAAAATGCTACTTTACTAGAACCAGTTAGAATTTATTTTCACTAGAACAGAACCACAACTTTAGCTATTTCTTTTTAAAGAAGCCAAATCCCTGTTTTTTCAGAGTTGTTGGAATTTACTAGTCTGCACAGGGGAACCCTCAGGTTGGGTTATGTAAGTCCTGGTTTATAGAGATAAGGGGAAATTTGGAGAAAGTGACCTAAGAGGATAAATGTAGGGTTAAGATTTGTTGCTCTTGCACATAATAGGCCCTACATTCCCCTCTCCCAGTCCATGAGAACAGTGTGTACGCAGGAGGCTGCATCTGCATTTGTTGCCCCACATTGCTGCTTAACTCTTAAATCTGGAATTTCTTTCTTTCCACAATAGTATCCAGTAAAGACTGATTAACAATTGACAGACAGACACCTACTATTGCTAACAGGAGGACTAAAACTCTATAATTTTTGTAAGACATCATCAAGAGTTTGCTGTAATATTGCATACTCATATCAATACCTCCACTCCTGCCAAAGTTCTGCATTAAAAGAACGTTTTTAAGATTGCAATGTCAAGAGCAAAATGCTAAGACGTGCCAGAGCTGCGATAACTAGTGCACCCTTAATGCTGCTCCTCCCATGCTTTCTTTACAGTTGCACAATCACATGTACATAAAAGTAACTGTGTGTTGAAAAGCTATAAGGAGCAATCTATGTATTTTCTACCCATATGTTTCATGCCTTGCTATTTAGATTGGCCGAATATTTGGATTGACCAAGCATATATATTTATTCTATCTAGGTCAAAATATCAACATGAAGATGGAGGAATATATTTATTCATTTCAGCAGAATTTGGGGGTACCCAGCAGGATATTTCAGTAGGCTAGCTACACATCAGTTAAGTGAAGCTTGCTTAAATGGGTTTATACAGAGAAAACAGAGAGATTTTTAAGCCTTCTTACTTACCTAAGCTCTTCTCCTTCCATGCATACGGCTTCATTTAGCGTCCCATTTTCGGATATGCAGATTTGGTTAAGCAGCATTGCCCAAATGAGTGAACTGCAGATACGAGCAGCCGGCTTCGCAGACCGGCGCGGGGCTGCGAGGCATGGCAGGAGCATTTCTGGGGCCTCCACGTGGGTTGAGAGTGCGAATTTTGCCCTCGTTGCTCCAGCTCTGAGGGAAAGTGGTAAGGAAGGGTCCTTGCAAACTTCTTTCAAGAGCAAGCCGGCTAAAGGAAACAGATTGCCTTGGGCAAGGCATTTAGAGGGTCTTATGCTTTATGCTTTCAAAGTGCATGTTCTTGCTCTCAACTAAATAGACCCTTTCCCGACTGGATGCGGGCAGGGAGATGGCAGGTGTTGTGCGCAGCTGCCCTGTGTTGCATGAAGTCACAAGTGCTCGTTCAGGTCATCCTCATACACAGAAATACCTATCAACGGTAAGGCCACCATACATCCAGATTTTGCCACACATCTCCTTTATTTCCAACAATTCTTTTCTGGGTCAGGCTAAAGATTTCCTATCTTCATACTTGCATTTGCCGAGATTGCCTGATGTCTCTTGGCGATCATCTGGGCAGCATCCGCTCCAGTGCACACATGGGTCGGCACCGAGGATGGCCAACTGCACAGGGCTGGAAGTGCTGGTTGACACCAGTGAGGACAGAAGGTGCAGTTTGTGTGCACAGAATCCATGACATTCATATTTAAATTGCGGAGGCAAAGACAGCCATGAATGCAGACTGCATCCATAAGACAAGCGTGGAATGACTGAGGCTTGTTCAGCAGTGTGGCAGGAATGCAGTTACTTCTGGCAAAATTTATCAACTTGAGGCCCAAACATCTTATTTTAAAATGCTAAGGGGCACAGTCAGTACTTGGAGGCTGATTCTGCTCTGTTCGCTTTTCAGTTTTCAAGTGGATCAAGCGGTACTTCTCTGCTCAGCACAGGCAGAACCGATGCCCTTTGCCAACGCCAGCCATCGAGCATGGTTTTTTGGTGGCTTCCTGTGTTTCCATTGAAGTTCACACTGAAGCACTTTGTGATGGGTCAAGCTCATGTCAAGTTCCCTGAAATGTCATTTAGGAAAAAATTGGTAAAAGTGCCTCATAAGATCAAAAATATTTTTTAATAATTGAATGACATTGACATTTTGAAACCACATTCTAGTTTGAGTTCCTACCATTTTTGCATGGTGTTATATATGATATGAAGACATTAAGAACAGAAGAAAGCCAAAGCAAAACATTTGAATCCATGGAAAATGGATTTTCAACTTTTCCCATTTTTGCTGTGGAAAAAGGTTGAAATTTTATTGCAGTTTGGAATGGAACTAAATTTAAAAATCTTTTATGAAACAGAATTTTTGTTCTTCTATAACTATTTAAGTTAAGTATATTTTCATTTGATGTATATCCTGGTCAAGATTTGCAAAAGTTGAGGCTAAGTGCTTCTAAATTCCTATTTAAACCCACAGTTACAATACTTTATGGTTTAGAGTTACTGTGAGTTCAAATTTGTCATTGATTTTAATAGACCTGTTCCTCCCACAAACTCAAATTAAGCTTTAAGACCATTCACATCCTGGTATTCTATGTTTAGAAAGTTATTTTTAAAGATTTTGAATTTATTTTTAATGTAATCTTTCTTTTTGAAAATTAGAAGGATAGTTGCTAGAAAAAGCATTCAATTTATTTATTTATTTTTCTACATTTTTGCACATTAACTGCTCATATGTATTTTTTGTTTGTTTGCGCTGTGGTGATCATACCTCCGGCGTAGCAAAGGGCACGGGTCAGTACAAAGTAATTTTTCAATTAAACCCTAATTTCTGTTTTAGCGAGATGCACAGTTATGGTGATTGGCAGAAGTCTAGTGTTTCTTACTCACTTTATCACTAGAAGAACACCAGTTTTTCACCACTGATTTTCTCCATAATATGCCCTTGTGGCAGGCAGCCAATTCTGCCTGTAAGTTCCTCTTACAGTTACTCACTCTAGTTAACTATTTTGCTATAGGATAAACCAATATGTTGATTCTTAGGTATAAGAACTGGTAACTAATTTCATGAGGCTGTTGCATTATAGTAACCCTCAAGTAGTTTGATCTCATTTTGATTGACGCAAAAATTGCTTATTGCATGATCAGTTTTACACAGAGCCTGTCTTCTGGATAGATTTTAATATGCCTATATACCTTAATACTGTTTTCTTAAAGGGGAAAACCCATTCCGACTCATTTTGGGGATTTTAAAAGGAGCGATTTTCTTGAAACTGGTCCTTAATATGGCTAATAGCTCTTGGCTTCACCACAAGATGGTAAACAAACCCATCATTAACTGTGGTTAATGAAAAATTAATTAAATTTTTTTTAATCTGAGCAATGCTGGGTAACAAATCATTATAAATCATGCCCTTGGTTATTCATGTCACTAGTGTGAATAAATGAGTTTGAAAGTTCATATATGTATAAAACAGATCTGTAAGCAAATATAGAATGAATTTGCTGGTTGTCAACCATTATTTTTTCAGTAGTTTTTGAAATTTTCTCTTAACATTTCCAGAATATAGTCTGGCTACTTTGAAACCATTGTATGCCAAAATAGCTGATATATGACTGTGGGTATAATTTATTGAAGATTTAATAAGAAATTCTAACATTTCATATGATCAGAAAATACTAGCATCTATGGTAGGATCATCCACACCAGTCCTGAAGACAATAAGCAAAACTCTGAAGATTTAAAGAAAGGAGGGCAGAATTATTACAAAGTCTAACAGGGCATAATTCAACAAGAGTATTTAGCAGGATTTTGAACTTCTATAAACTGCTGGAAACTGTGAAATTTTTCTTTTTAAAAATTAGCCTAAAATAACCTAGATGAAAAACTAGAAGAATGATCAATAGTTGGTTTTGACAGCGAGCTTCGTCTCCGAGGGCCGTTGTGCAGATTTAAGAGCGGGCTCGGCTGGTGGAGCATCTGCCGCATGGCCACTGGGAGGCTGCTGCTGGACACCTCGTGTTGGAGCTGGATGCTCACCGATGTGATCTGAGAGCTGAGGTTTTAAGCCGGGAATTCCTGCTGCAGAGCTGCAGTCCCTGAACAGATAATGTTCCCCTCTTCCTTAGCTTCCTCCTTTCTGCAGTTAGAACAATTTATCTTGAAACTCAGAGATTTTAATTTACTTTTTCCTCATCTATACACTTTTGTACAAAGGGAGATAATTTTATTGTGCATTTCCAGCTCTTCCAGAACAGAATGCATCCAACCCCAAATCCTTTTAATTATTATGCTGTGAAAAATGCTAAATCGTACAATCAAGGGACAAAGAAAATACCATGTGTCTGAGAGTGCAGGAATAAAGAGAGAAAATACTAACTATTCTAAGACAGCCTTTCACAAAATAGGTTAGAAAACATTTGGTAAATCCTATGGATATTAAGATTAGCTCCTAAACCCCCAAAGTCTTCCCATATGCATTTAATATCATTCATAGCTTATATGTAGCATCAACCCTGATACAACTTTAACACTTGTCATTACTAGTTAAACACTCTGATTGATACTATGTTGAATTAGAGAAGGATTTGTGAGGTGCAAACACACAGTGAAAACCTTTCTCCACATGTTTACAGTAGCAGTAGGAAAAGCAGCAGCAGGAAAGGAGGATCATAGCAAAGAGCAGTTGCAAGTTACTGCATTCAGTTAGGACTAGAATTAAAAATTATATTATGAAGCTCAGTCCTAGTCTTTCTTACAACAGTGTTAATCAGGAGTGTCTCCTCCAGCATCACTGGATTTACACAAATGTGATAAAGATGTAGCTCAGAATCAAATCCACATACTGTGGGATTGCCGCCTTTGTATTTTGCATTTGTCCCATTGGCTGTGGTGCAGGTCTGCTTTAAGAGAAAAGCCATTTTCACTGAACTTATTAAAGACTTGAAAGTTACTTATGGCAATAAGTAATTACTATAATCAAATGCAAATATATTTCCTGCCTATCTCTATTACTCTAAAAAGCCCAGACTGACTTATTTTCAAATTCATGAATCAATTTGCCAAGTGTTAGGGCATTTTTTGTGAAGTGCAACACTAATTCACAAATGCTGCATTTATGCATTTATGAAAAAAAAAAATCCTGAGGGTAGCACTTCATATAAAATATTTGACTGTGGAAATACTATTTTTAAGTTCTTTTCAGTTTTCTGTTTTGAAAGCTGATGTAATATTTTTCATATCATGTAATATTTCTTTGAAGGATTGTATTCTGTAGCCAGCATCTCCGCAACTTGCAATGCAAGAGATTTACGCAGGGACCAAACTTTCTTGGTGACGTGCATAGCTTCTTAAAAAAGCTATTTTGCAAATAAGATCACAGCATCACATCCATTTTTTCTCTGAAAAACACATTTGAACTGATTTTTTTGGTTAGCTCTAATTCAGACATACCCTAAAATGTAATTAATTTTGATCACAAAATTTCAGTGATTCAAATGATGGATAACAAATAGGTTATGCTTATTCCTAATATAACAGTATTATATCAAACACTCAGTTTATTACATTACAGATGATATCAAGTAATGGTAGTCATTCACATGAATAGTTTTCAAGTCTGATTGAATTTGATTCCTTATTAGAGAGAGTTCTACAGTGCAGAATATTGTACCAGTAATATAATATAGAAATTGCTTCTAGCATGTGAAATGTGCAATTATAATAAGCAAATATTTAACTCACACTGTGCTCTTGGGATCACAGTGTCAATAAGAGACTTAGAAAAATTAATTGTTTCATCAGCCAGAAGCATATGTGAAGGGTCCGTAGTCAGGGTGGTCTGCCAGTGATCTCCAGCATCAGAGCAAGGCTTATGAAGAAGGTGATGATTATGCTTATAAAAAATGGGGGGGTGGGATGAGTTTTATGATCAAAATATTGAACATAAAACTAATAAGCATCCAGTTATGACAGTAATAAATGACAAAGACATTCAATTGCTAGGAATGTCATAAGAAGAAAATATGAACGTAATGCATGTGCATGGAGTCTCCTGCTTACACACATACCCACGCGCGTGCATGCGCGCACACACACACACACACAGAGGCTTCGTCTCCTTGCTGATCGCTCACAGGCTGGTTGGAACCCCTTGGGCTCCCTTTAGGAGCTTTACTTTAGGGATATAAAAGGGTTGTCTCTGCACTTAACCAGCCACAAAAGGTATAATTGTTGTCTGGCTGTTGCATTGAGACGAAAAAAAGATTTCTTTGTGACTTCTCCCTTAATATTCCTTCAAGGGCTTGGGACAATCTAGACCCGAAGAAGTCCCTGGTACAAAATTAAAATGAGAATTGAATTTCTGTTCCTTCGGAGCCTTCTACCTTTCACAGAGTTGGAATAGCTCTTTGCTTCCTCACTGACTAGTGCTGCGACATGTCATTATTCATGAGCATTTTCAGCAGGAGACAGATGTATGAACTCTCATTTTCTATGGAAGATTTCTTACGGAGCCAGCATTACCAAGCAATGATTAGATAAGATGACACCATGGGAAATTCAAGATGGAAAAAAGAGCCAGAAGCGGTATGCTGCCGAGCTGAAACGCTATCAGGCCTTATTGAAGGGGCCTTCACTTAGGACAGTCAGTTCCATTCAGAAGGATTCTTTTAAAGGCACCAGCTCGCTAATGAAGCTTAATAATTTTGATCAGACGATACCTCGCAGCAGAAACTGCATACATGCTTAATAATAGTGTAGTCATTTTCTGTCAGCCATTTGGGTTTGCAGTCAGACAAAAATGCCTGCATTATTCCATTTACAATGAGCAGATATATTTCTGTTTACTGAGAAACACATAATTTATAATATATACATATATTTATCTAAACATTTTTTTTTCTTCAAGTCAGGCTTCAGGGATTTAGATTGACTAATACCATGAGAAATTTAGGATGAACCAGAGCCCGTGTGCCAGTTAAAAGTAGAGCTGAAAATTTGCTTCTGTTCCAATACCCCTTTATGGAAATCAGCTATCTGATTGACATCATATGTAGTCACTGTAAGAGTTTGTGTGTCAGGATAAATTCACTATTAATTGCAAATACACCAGTGAGATCTTGGAATATGTATATGCATGCATGTGAAAAATGGTGAAGGAATGGAAAGAGCAGATAATGTGAAGCACAGTAACAATAAAGAAAAATTGAATATGAAAAGCAAGAGCAGAGGAAGTTAAAAAAAAAAGAGGTGATTTTAAAGAAAAGGCAAATATAATATAAAGGGAAAAATAGAGATTAGAATTAAATGCTAGATATTCCGTAAATTCTAGACACTTTAATTACAGAAAACTGCCATAAGATATTTGCATTACATTAAGCATGCAGATTTTATGGGCTTTCCACTCATAATTTGTGGTATGTAATATATAGCTGCAGGTACAAGGCTCCAGTAGCGGAAGAGCAGGAACAGGATTATTGAGACATTGAAGGGTTGCTTTGGGAGGGATCTGAAGTGTCCTGCCTCTTGGGAGAACTTCAGATTCTACTTATTCCTTTGGATTTATTTAACAACATTAAATATATCGTATTACAATAATATAAATAAAGGAATATATGAAAAAATGTGGCACAAATAATGCAACTACTGGCTATTTTCAGCAGGTCACTGGGGATAAAGCCCATAAAGTTATATGTTGATGCAAGTATGCTAACAACGTTGGTGGTGATGTGATCTTTCAGGAAGCACTGAATCATGCTGTCAATTAACCTGAGTAACAATGTGTATAAATGAAGTGTTGTATAAAAGAGTAATTTGAATAGTATTATAAAAAATTGGTAAAGTGATTTCAGGAAATCTGTTAATTAGCATGTCTCCCATATATCTTTTTGAATGTTCACCTTAAGAGAACTGAGGACTGTGTTATGTTAGCAACAATGTGATACAAAATAATTAGCTTGTTTTCAGGGCTTAAATAGTCATTACTTTCTTGTGAAGTCTCTAATTAAGCTAATCCGAGTTTATAATACATTAGCAACCACTCTTTATGTAGAAGCTGTTTCTTAGAGGATAAAAATAACTTCAAAATTTTAAAATCCTCAAAACCATATGCAAACTAGTAGCACCTGGGACAGGAACAGTAGAACCTGAAAAATGTGCGCAAGTACTTGATTTATTCCTTACTGCCCACATGCAGTGTGCTCATCTGAAGTCTGCAGATACAAATGTTTAAAGGCTCTAGTGAAAGTTTTCCCTTTTCTGTTTTGAAAGTCTGTGACAGCCTGTTACCATGAATTTCTTAGGAGATCCTGTTAGAGTATTACCCAATTATTTCCTAAAAAGTGTAAAGGTTTTTACACTGACTCATACTGTACTAGATAAAGGAGTGATTTTCAGTTTGATATTTGACTTCAGTGAAAGAAAAAGAACCGATAACATGAAGTTGACACAAAGCAAAGCATAAAGCCTGGCCTCAAGGACACAGTGGGCTCTGACCCTCCATCCACCAAAAAGGAAACACTAAAAAGGTAGAAAAGATATATTTTGGAAGGGGGAGGCCTTTATCTAACAGTTGGTGTTTTCTCACTGTGCGCAGAATTATTGCTTTCCTCGACTTTGTTCCTTGTTTGTTAATTTACCTGCAGAGTCAGTTGCAGGCAATATTTAGTTACAAAGCCTTCAAGACATGCAGGAATACGTTCATATTTACGCAAGCTAACTAAATTTGCCTAAGTAGGAAAATACAGAGTGATGTGAAAAATCAAGTATCCCCCTCCCAGTTGAAAGGAACAATTGATGAAAACAAATGCTGCAAATTCAGCCGATGAATACTTCAAACAGAGACCAAAATCAACCACGGGAGACTGGGTCCCCCTGTCCCTTGGATTTACAACAGGCAAGGAATCACATTTCCCTTTTAAAGACAGAGCGCTGAACTTCTCACTTAAATAATTTGTCAAAACTTTACTATCAGCTTATGCTCAAAACTAAAAACTGGAAAAGATAACTACAGAGAGCAAAAAAGTGTCTGAGATCAACTGCATATTCACCAGGCAACAAATCACAATATTTCCTACAGAACTATTTACCAAGGTAGCCAACTAAAATGTGTGGTTGCTTTGCCACAGCATGTAATATTCTGTCTGTTCTCCCTACACTTTCAGTCTTGGTACAGTATCAATATTTCATGTGCTCTTCTTACACAGGCTATTTAATTTGTTGTAAGAAGCAAAATATACACAGCTTGTATAAGGGAAACAGTTTTCCTGCAGAATATTTTTAGTAGACCTATAAAACCCAGGAACATGGCTAAGGCAAAGTGCAAGGACATGTCATCCAGGCAAGATAAGCAATTCCCCTTCATGCCCATATTTAATTTTTTGCATGAGAGGTGCAAAAATGACTGGTATAAACAATTCCCTGGGAAGAATATCAGTGAGTGCCTGATTTTAAGCTATACAAAATAAAGAACAAAGAAAGCACAGTACAACAGAGCACTGGAATAACGTGATACTGCATTCAGAGAAGTGGCAACATATATACAACTTTCCTCTTTTGGTTTTACTTAGTGTATTGCGAGTCAAATCTACTATTCCCTTTCTAACCTACATATTATTGACAATGGAAAAGCCAACGCAGCCAAGAAGCCATTCTCATCCCGCTGAAGTCAATATTTGGAATAGGCCCTGTTTGTGATCAGCAAAAGCAGCCATTGGGGCCTGACATGGAATGAGTGGTGCAGACCTTGGGACAAGTCTGCACAGCTGAAAATTCAAACGTCCTTAATATACATGTGCATGTTCACACTGTCATGTTAATTTTGTTTATGAGCAGAGCACACTTCAGTTAGAAAAGATTAAGTGGAATTAAACATGCATGCCTTTTTTACCGAGTCTGCTCCTAGAAGACAAACATTTTTTCAGAATTAGCTTCCAAAGACTCCTCCAGCAGTGTTAGATTTGACTGCAGATGACAAGCTGTACACAAAACCCAGGCATTTGTATCCCTATCATCACTTATTAACTGTTGTTATTGTTGCTGACAATGTAGTGATAATAATAGGAATTCTTTCCACACCTGGCTTTAAGATGTAGAAGTTTATGACATTCAAAAATTTCTCAACAGAACTGACAGGGGAAGGTATGTTCAGAGGCAATTTATACCAGGAACAGTATATAAAAATCATGCAATAGCTGGCTGAGACCTTGAGGAGTCTTTGCTAGCCCTTAGGATCTGACTTAGACTTTCAAAAGCAAGGTCATTTTGTCTTAATGAGATATCACTGTCTCCTTCTATAAATCATTCTGCAATGTCTGCAATTTATATAGCCAAATGACTAATAGAGAATAATAGTGTTGCAATAAACAGCATAAGGAGAGCTGCGACTGACTGAAAAAACAGAAATCTAGCTGTTGCCACTTTATTGACCAATTCAAGGCATGAAGTGAATGTGCTGACATATGCTGATTTCCTTCAACTTTCATAAGATTTGAGATTCTTCTAAGAGGTGTTTGGCTCTTGAAAGGGTCAGACTTAGGAATGGAAAAATGCCTTCAGCTGTTTTATGGATAAACAGATGTAAGCCTTTAGGTCAGTACCTCATCCACAAGGTGAAGAACTGGATCCTACCTCCACATCTGCATGTTCTGCAATTCAGTTGCCATGTCCAAGCAGTGATCCACTGCCACTGTCTACCGGTCCAAGCACAGAGGCTCTCTCAGGGGTAGCACAGCATCAGTTACAGGTCAAATTTCAATGGGAAAAGATTGCTGTGAGGACCTGAAAATAATTGATTCAGGCTAAAGCCATCCTAATCTTTGTAGTAAATGCATACATCCATAGGAAAGTGCTTGAAAAGGATTAAAAAAAAATCTCAAAACACTACCAACTTATGAAGACTGAGATTCTCCTTAGCTGCTTGGATGACTGCAGATCTGGGGAGCCTTGGGCTGTGTCTGTGCCTCTGTGGGTCAGAAAGGTCCTCGGCAAGACACCATAGGCAAAGGCTGGATGGACATGGCCAAAGGAGCAACTATTTATAGTTAACTTCTTTATAGTTAAGAAACTATTTACGACTCCCTTGTTTAAACCAGAGAATCTGGCCTGTAAGATACTGATACCCAGGCTGGTATTGCCCACTGGTACCAGTTTGGTAGTACTGACGGAGTATGCTGACTCTTTCTGCCATCTAAGAGGACTGCAGAAATGATGGTTGGGAGGGATGTCTGGCGATCATGGAGTCCAGCCTCCTGCTCAAAAAGGGGTGATTGCCATGGCAGATCGGCTCAGCTGTGGCTTAGCCTAGCCATGTCTTGAAAACCTCAAGGGATAGAAATGCCACCATTTTTCTGGGTGCTGTGCACTGCACTATGCTCTTGGTGAGGAAATTTTTCCTTATGTCCAAGGAAATAAATCTTCACACATTTTTCAGAAATAAACTAATGATTCAGGGTGATCAAAGTAAAATTACGTAACTAATGTGTTATTTAAAATTGAAAGAGGCACGTTTTAGTTGCAATAGGACAAACCAGACAAAGGCAGAGGGGATATTATTAGCTAGGCACTGTCCCCCAGGATTAGAGGTATGAGATATAATATATATAAGGACCCAAGAGTGAAATTATTTCAGGATAATATACCTTTAGGATTCTAAACTGCATCCAAAACAATCAAACCTGTTACCATAGCACTCATTTTAATGCACAGATAAATTTGTAGCTCTTGTTTATATAGCTCAGCCTCTGGAGGCACTAATATGATTCCCTTTAAAACTCAAGTTAATGAGAAAATAATGGAGCATTGTAGATATAAGCAAATTTTTTTTCCCAGTCACTGTCATCATCTTTTATACAGCCAGAGGGCTCTTTGAAAGTATAAGTTGGATTTATTTTATGTGCCACAAAACCATTAAAAATCTTTCTTTACACCAAGCTTTCTGATTCCAGCCTAAAGCCAAAAATACTTACTGTCTAAACATATTTATAAATCAGTATATCATCTGTAAATCTTACCTTATTCCTAATAAGAAATTTAAAATTGTAACTCTTAAAAATTCACCTTGGCAACATACATTCTTATTTTATTGGTTTTCCTGGGCCGAAATCACTGATGAGATACTGTAGGTGACCAGGGAATAGGGACTGCGTATCAGTTGCCAAGTGTAGTGAGCTGTGTAATGAAGCCATGTTTGTTTACTTTCCTTTGTATATAGCACTGCAGTAAATCTCCAGACATTTTCAGCTGTTTGGAGATTTCTTTTTACTCTGTCAGTTATCCTAATCCTTTTGGACCAACTCAGGGACTTCATTCTTATGGAATTTCACTGGACGTCCTTCCAGTGTAAGGAAAGACATTGGGACAGTTGACATAAGCAAGTCTGATACAAGTTGGTACCAAATTGCAATAATGCATTTTGTCCAGGAATGATTTATGATATGTACATAATTTACATTATATAATATTTATTATTCATAAACATAAACAAACACCTTTGTGGATTGGGTCTTTAGGCATTCCAAACTCTGTAAGAGTTAATATTAATAAAAGTAATGTAATTTACTGGGACTGAAGGATTGGCCCTGGTCTCACTGGAAGACCATGGGTGTTTTGATTTAAACAGCGGAAGGTTTGTGCACAAAACAGCAGTCCCTGCGTGCTGTCTGCTGAAGTACCTGCAGCTGGATTGCACTATGGTTTAAGACAATGACATAGATCACGCTATTCACAGTGCAATAAACCTGCAGGCTCTATCAGAACTGCTAATGGGAAAAGGAAAATCTCCAAGGCTTCTAGCCAGCATACCAGTTGTGCTTGCTGTTCAGGACACCTCCTTTTCAAGAATCATATTGGCCCTCTCTAGTTCAAAGCATCCTCCAGTAAATGTCTTTTTGTGTGTGTGTGTGTGTGTGTGTGCCGTTCATCTCTGCTGCCTTTGATTTCCCCTAATCTTTTATCTGAACTTTAGACTGCTCCCATTAACTGTTGCCTCCTGACCAGGTCTGTCTACCTGCAGAATTGTTCCCCCTCTTTCCTGCAGCTGTACTTGTTCACCTTCTTGGGAATCCTTCATACTTGTTACACCTGACCTGTTAGAAATGCATCTGTTCCGGAAGAGGATCAAGTTAAATTGTAATCTCCTTCGGTCAGGGATCTTGTCTTGGTGTGACAGTACTCTGCACACTCAAGGCTCTCTATAAATATCTGAAGTGGTGATAATGAGGAGGTGTAATACTCAAGATGTTCCAGAGGACACTTTCTGCTATTTGTATCGATCACTTGAGACAGCCTGTACAACTCTTTAAGTGTTGCTTCTGCTTTGTTATTATACCAGCTTTTCTTAGTTAATGGGCACAGGAGAAGACGGCATTGGCTGGCTGACAGTCCACAAACATTTATTATTCTGATGTTGTACTTGGTTCTTAGGGTAAGAGCGTAGAGTGAGAGCTTTCTTACTCCTACACTGATTTAAATCAGAGCCAGGTATGAGGCTCCTCCTCTGCTATTTCCACCAGAGGCTGGTGAGCCAGCAGAGCTGGTAGGTACAGAGGTTGGAGTATGGTCCATGAAGAAGAGCTGTAGGTGTTTGGGTCTGCTTCTGGGCATGCCAGGAGCGGAGCTGGGGTGCTGAGGCTGCTGCCTGCTGCTTCCCTTGGCTCTTCAGGCTTCATCATGCCACAGCACAGTGTCAAGACTTGCAAGCTTGCTATTGCCATTGAAATATAAGCACCGACTTCAACAGGAAAAATGCTTCCATAGGAAGTCACCAATAAAGTCCATCTAAAATGAGTGAATCCGAGAAAATATTTCATTTTTAAAACCACTACGAAGTATAATCTAAGTTGTCTCTAATGTCAAGAGAAACAAGAATGCAAAGCTGTAGTCATATGTTATAATACAATGTGACTAGGTTAACTAAGATTTAGATAATCTAGGAAACAGGCTGATCATATTAAAAAGCCAATACATAGGATTTAATAAAGGTCAGACTTAATAACTTTGACCGCTCCTAAGGCTCTGAACAAGCTTGAGCTTTCCCTGACCATCTCACTTCCACCAGATTGCCCTGCTGTTGCTAACCCTTCCAGTGCTAACCCTCCTGTTTTGCAGCCGTTTTCTCTCTAATACCATGTATTTGACGCAGTTGGAGTCAGACTCAGTCTGTCCCTCTGGGATCTGGTTGGGAAAGCCATTCAAGTTTTCCTTCTGACAGATGTACTTTGAACAAGCGTGTATTTTAAATTGCCTTTGCGATAGGAAATATACATGCAAAAATCTCTAGGGATCAGATTATGTAATTTTAATCATAATGCTGGCCTCCATGGAAAAGCATTTCTTGAAAAACTCTTAACAAATAGACTTTCTATTTTTTTTAACCCTGCTTGTGCAGTGGGAATTTTCCACATCTGAAACAAAAGAGGATTTAAATTTAGTTACGGTATTTCTCCGAATCTCCTTACCCACTGTGATGTACAGGGTTCATACCTGGGTCCAGCCCCAGGCTGTGTTACCTGGAGGGAGGCACCACAACCGCACTGCCTGAAGTCAGCACATGCAGTCAGAAAGATTAGCAAGTTGGCTGAGTTGTCTCAGGTTGTCCACTCCACCTCTCTGCAGATGTCAGCTTGTTCTCTGCAGCACATTTCTAACAGTTTGGCAAGCCAGTGTCAAAGATGTCAGATGGCACTGCTTCTATTACTTCCCTTGGGAGGCTATTTTAGTCTAGCTGATTTTTTCCATTGGGAACAATTTGGTCTTAATATTCAACTACATTTTCCATGTAATCCCATTATTTTAGTTATAGTACCATAGTTATAGCATAGTACCTAGTACATAGTACCTAGTTATAGCACCCCAAAGGGTTCTTCCCCTTCTCGGAGCGGTTCCTCACTTACTTCTAGATGGCTCTTAACATCCTCTTCTATTTCTAGTTCAGCTGAGCTGCACATAGGCTACATATATGATCAAACAAATGCAACATCATGAAGAAATCCATTAAACCTCTGAATCATTTTATTGAGCTTCCATCAGCTTCTCTGTATTTCACTTTATTTGGTGCTCTTAGAGAACTCCCAAACTGCAGCCCCAGGAGGGATATCCTATTGAATACAGAGAAGAGATTATTGATGCAGCTCTTTAATAATAACATATATATTTGAATCTTGTCCAGGCAAATAACTTTGTTTTATTTTGAGCTTTACTGGGTGAATTTTGTTTGGAGCTGGAGTTGTCAGTGCATGAATCAAACTCTAGTGAAGCCTCCTAGCTGATTTTAATGCATATTATGCTGGATTCTTAAGCCTCAGTTCTTCATTTTTCAAGATCCTGACCGACACAGATCAATGGATTTTATTTCATTGAATCAGCTGGGACAGTTAATGCCCATAAAATTGGAGACAGAGGGGGCTAGGCAGGTGCCTAAGTGTCTTCCTGAATTGTGTATTATTTRAAACAAATAATTTTGTGGTTTGACATCAGAATATGGAAGCACTGTATTTTGCTTTTCAGTAATAAAAGCTAACCATATAGGGAGAGAGAGAAAGAAATTGATACATAATTTGCACATTTATGGGATGACTAACTCAATATTTTTCATTCTTTCCAGTCAGATGGGCCTTTGCTTTGTGTATAACACTTTTGAGACCTCCTTCTCTTTACATTCAAATTAAAAAACCCTCCAATCTGTGACCAAGACTTATAGAAATAAGTAAGTTTTGTATGTTTTAGAAGGTTTCAGACTGTGACCTTCAGGGATTATGGTAGAAGCGGAGTGAGGGAGTAGGATTTAGACTTTATTTTATTTTAGGCTGTAATAAGATTTTAAGTCTTATATCTTCTAATTGCCTCTCATGACTCTTTGGAGCTGCAACCAATTGGCTGAGAAAAGTTGTACTAAATAAATCAAATTTGACTTATCTCCTGTTAGAAGACTTTTCTCAAAGACAGTGAGTTTTTGCATCTTTTATTCTGGAGAAATATTATTAAAGGAGCAAAACAGTGCACACATCAGTGATGGAGGTTGAAATCTTGTCCCTCTGAAATCAGTAAAAGATCTGGCTCTGTACTGAGGAAATGGTTGGACATACCTTTCTTTCTTTGCTCCCACTTCTCCTCTTCTCCCCATTTTTTGGCTGCTTGTTCAATAATAGCTTTCAAGTGTGATAAACTCTGAATATTCATGAGCACCCTGCCCACCAGTGTCTTTCCATTGGAACGACTTCTGTTCTTCCAAATCCCCCAGCAATGTTTAAGGACTTTCCATTGGTTTAAAATTGCCCATCTAGAAAAAAAAGCCTTCCTTCTTTTTTTCCAAACTCTAAAGATAAGCTGCTATTTGACAGAATGATAAATATTTAGTTATAGCAACATATATAAACTCTATTGGCCCTGAAGCCTAGTGTCTTTGGCCTCCCACAGCAGATCATAATTGCTCTTTCAATGAATAAGAATGGTCATTCTTTAAAATTCTCAAAAATGCCTTCCTCTCAGTTTATAGTCTAATGATATGTATAACAGCTATCTTAGATCACATTGGGAGGTTTGCAAAATATATTATTTTCTCTTTTTCAAGAACTCTGTAGTATTAGAATTTAGCTTCCAGTGGTGAAATGGCTTTGTAAGTGCACAGATACAAATAATGCTTTCTTTTTTCCAACATAATATATGTAATACTATAATACATATATTAAAAACATTTGGGGATGAAATAAGGGGGAATTCTACATGCTATTTAGGGCTTACATGAATAATTCACTTTGCTACTAATGAAATACCTGTGATAATACTGGTTTATTTATGCCACACCAAAAAATTCTTTCCACAGACCACTGTATACACATTATATATACCCAGAATTTCTTTGATGTAGGCATGGAAAACAGAGGTTTTTAAAGAAAGAGTTGCAAATAACGAGGAAGTATACACCTGACATCTGAATACATGAGCAAATACATGTTGATTGCTACTCCATGCTGATAAATGTAGCCTACTGAAATCTTGGAGAAGGGAAAATGTCTGCTAAATGTTATAGTGCTGCTGAATACTAACCAGGAAAGAGATTTCAACTTTATTGTTGGGAAATCCCCAAAGCCTTTGCTGTGCTGCTTCAATATGCAGCTGTGGCATACGTAGGACAAACAGAACGCTGTGTAAAAAAATAAATCTCTTACAAAGGAGCCGGTAATGCACACTAGCATATTATTGGGCCAGATGTATTCCTGGTGCAAATATATTGATATAATTCATGTTGCACAAATGATGAAATTGATATTATTACTGGTGGTTGACTGAAGTGAATAAAAAAATTCGTAAGCAAATAAGGGGTTGCGGAGGTGGGGGGTTGCTAATCTTTTGGAAACTAATATCTTGCTTTCAAATGTATTTGAAAATACCTAGAGAAAGCCTGAATGAACAGCTAGCATATATTAGATAACTGTCGGTCAGGGGTGGAGTATATATCTTCAAGTCACGTGATTGCATTTCTGGTCAAAGTGATAATATCTGGAAAAGATATCACTGGATATCACAATTGGATACCAAATGCTAATTTCACTTACTATACAAAGATCTAATTTTCAAAAAAGATTTCATAAATACCCCTGTAAACTTTCAAATATTTGCTGATAGTTAATCTTATGACCCCAGAAGTATGTCCAGATCAAACATGACCTGTTACATCTCAAATGCTAATTCAAATATTTGAAAAGTCTCTTCTTTTTAAGCTTTTCAGTGTTCTGCTATGTTTAATGACAGGTAAAAAAAGCTGTTTTGAGCGTTCTAGCATGTGCAAAAGGGTAAGCAGACAAAATGTTTCCCTCAAAGAGGAACTCCAGCATTTCAAATATATTACCATGGGCGAGGAAATGCTTAGAATGTGTACAATAGCACTGATATCTTCACGATTAATGTTTTAACATGTTGATAGTTTAAAAGTTTAAGGGATTTAAAAGTTTGGGCTGTTCGTTAGCTTAAAAACCTGTTTGAGAAGGGATTGACAAGAAGGAAACTGTGCCTGGGCAGAAAGGCTCTGCACAGAGGAGGAGGCTGTCGGAGCTGGGGTGGCCGAGGCTTTGAAGACGCAGGTTTATCTCCCTGTTGTGTCATACGTTTTCTGTATGACCTTAAATATATTCAGGCCCTCTGAACTTCAGTTCTTTGTCCAGTGGAGATTAAGGTTGTTCACTATCTTGAAGATTTGTTATAAGGCAGAATATGCTCCACACTGCGAAGCACCTGCTTTCTAGTACAGCCAAGTTTTCTAAGTGCTTCAGATATATCTAGATTTAGTTTTGGAATTTGCATTACAGGTTTGTAAATGTATAATAATGTCATTTTAGCAGCACAGTTTTACCATTTTATTTGAAGACTAGAAAGTAAAAGCTGAATACATATCAGAAACGAGGTGAAAAAGTGTTGTTTTAGCAAAAAAACACACATGCACACTTTTGAGGCTTTCCAGGCTAATGGTGCCAAATATGAGAATAATACCTACAAAAACACTGAAAATAAGGGAGCATCAGTGTGGAAATTAGTATATTCTAATGGGAGAATTAAAAGAAATGCAGCTGTGCTTGCTTTCCCTACTGATCCCTAGCCTTCAAATTCCTCTAAATTAAATTGTAAAAAAGTGATCTCATTTTCTGTTTTCTACTAGGTTATGTAGTTAATCCCTGATACACAAATATATTAAGAATACCTATATTTAGGTAAGCAATTATTATTAAAATAGAGATGGCCTCAATCCAAAGAGATTCAACAATTTATAAGGGGTTCCAATGCACATCTGAACTCAGATCTAAATTTTGTCAGTGGGATTGTCTTTGTCAAATCCTTCCATTTATAACCTAATCTTTGGGAGGAAAATCAGACTATGATTTTAACAGGAACATTCAGTTGTTGTAACAAACACAGATACTGAAATATTCTGAAACAGCCGGTCTCTTTTGCTTTTTTTATGCTTATGATTGTTTTTTCCTGATGATTTCAAATGACAACATGGTAAGAACAGCAGATGAGACTAGAACAGGACTGTCTCCATTATCAATAGTAGTCTGTGCCAGATACAACAGAGCTTCTCAGCTTCTAAGAACGAACCAATAAAAGACATTTTAACAACTTTAATTAAAGTTATTCGGTCATTCAGTATTTTTATGCCTTTAATAAGGTCACTGAGGTCAGAAGAATGCATGTATTTTAAATTTCTCATTTTCCAAGCCAACATGAACATAGCATTTAAACACACTGCCAACCTAGATATATAGTGTCACAATTCTTTTAAATAGGAGGAGTTTATTTAAGATGAAGCAGTTATAACTATAGGCAAAGCCTGCATAGTTCTGCACTACTTGAATTACAGTATTGTTTTTTTCAGTTACCAGAGACTGGTACTGACCCAATTGCAAACAACACGCTGTGACTTCTAGTGGCTTAGGCCCTTAGCACCACAGATGCAAGGATAATGCATGCCCTTGGTTGGTAAAGGGACCCCGGTCTTTAACAGAAATAAGAAGTTGTATGTGATAAATAACTACCTTTCCTCCCAAGCTGCCTTTTTCTTAACATGCCCTTTTTCTCTCCTGCCTCTCCTGCCACCAGCTCAAAAAGAAAACTTAGAGAAAAAAAGACGGTCAGCAAAGAATTGTTCTGGGACTTTTGAAAGAAACCAGGATATTTATGGATTTATTATAGTCCCTGTGATAACAAGTTTCTGAGATGTTAGTACACTGTCAAACACTTTTCAAGGTTAACAGTTTAGGGACACAATTGTGTTGTGAGATGTCTGCAAGATTAATTAAGTGTATTTCAGAGATACGGGAGAAAAAGTGCTTCAGCAACCATTAGTGTGTGAGTAATCCCAGCTCAAAGAGTAGTTCCCAGCCATTTAAGTACTCTTCAGAGAAACTCCTCCCATGTTTAAGACTTACTCAGAAGCAGGTAAAACGTACTGAGAGAGACAGCAATGGTGACAGCAAAACCACCGATGATGGATGTGTTTTCCCAGGTTCCCTGTTGTTACTGCATCGTATCATTCAGTTCCAATAGGGAAATTATTGGGCCAGTTAATAAATAGTCAGGGATTGTTTGTGAAAATAATTGCAAGATCTAGAGAATCATGAATATTAAAGGTCTTTTAAATAAGAAAAATCCCCATCACTTTAATCAAAGCATTGCAATAGACATACATGTATATTTTTATATATATAAATAAAAACTGATATTATTTAAAATCCTTTTTTAAAATCCCAGTCATTAATGAGGGATAATGCTGGATTGAAGAGGGCCAAAGAGATTTATTGATACAAACTCAGGACACTGAAGAAGTATGCCACTGCTGGCTTATGTTCTCTTCCTGCAAAAGGACAGGGATGAATGAACAAGTGTCTGAATGAATGACTGAATAGATGAATGAATGAAAGAATGAATGCATACTCAAATAAATACATTAAAATACATTGCCAACTTGCTGGGCTCACATAGCAAGAGAGCTCTTCAGGGCCTTTGTAAAAATACAGGCAACGATGTCCTTATTTTTATTAAAAATTAAAATCTGCTTTGCCCAGTCCCTCCGAGTGTTTAATTTCTACCAAAGGTCTAAAGGTACTTTGCACTTGGAAGAGCTGCAGGATGTGGCTCTCTGTACTATCTAACCTGTAGCCCTTTGTAACTCAGCAGAGTTCCTTCCCCTCTCCCATGGGATGATCCAAACGGCACCTTGCTGAACAGGAGCACCTGCGCGCTGACGCTGCACTATCCTGGGGCTGGCTCAGATGAGCCAAGGATGAGTGGTGCTTTTTCCTGGGTGAGGGACAAGAAGGACAGCTGATGGAAACCTTATAGATACACAATGACGTTTTTTCTTCAGCAGGTGTCAGATATATAAAGAACATACCAAATGCCTCTGCTTGCTACAGCTTACAGAAAACACATATCTGGCTTCTTGGGAGCAATTTTATTCTTTCTGAAGAGACGCTGGTGATCCAAATTGTTGTTTTTCTGAAAATGAATTCTGTTTTGAACTTCCTGAGCCGATGAGCTGAAGGTCACCAGCATATCTATTTCATTCTCCCTTCCCTCTGCTTGCAAAAAATACTTCTGTAACAAGGACCTGGAGGATGAAGCTCTTCTTCTAGCTTAAGACAGGGATCCTCCAAATAAAAAGTACAAAGCAAGGGTTGCCAATTTAATTAATTTTCACACATTCACACACAGATGGAAGGATTTTTGGAAGGAAAGAATATTTAATACAAATGAATACTTTGTTTTTAAAATAAAAGCACCAGGTTTATTTCCCACTGCTAATGTTTCTGTCAGTCAGGTCAAGGATAATGAACCAAAATTCTAGAAAGGTTCACTCATACCTTAACTTTTATTATTGACAGTGTTCTCATTCATAAAACCTACATTTGCAAATGCAAAATCAACAGTTAAATGTTTGCTTTATCTGTGTCTGTATTTCTCCAAGAAGAGAGATATGTTCTTTATCCATTTTTCATTTATGACATTCAACTGAAGGAAAAAAAGTCTTCTCTACTTTTTACTCTTATTACCATTATCTGTGCGTAAATATATTCTTTGCTGTTAATAGAGCAAGTATTTTTATTTCATAATAAGAACTTTTTCCATATGTGTCCCCATTCATGTTTTTGATTTTTTTTTGCTCAATTTTCATAACATGCAATTTTTACCTTCTAATGAGAAGAAAAACGCTATAAGGGAAGATGGCCTCTGGAATAAAAGGAAGTGGCCAAGTAATGTGTTACAGAAAGTATTAGGTATATATGAACAGTATTGGAGATATATTTTTAGCAGGACCTAGGTTACATATTTTAAGCAACTGTTTCGAGTAGACCAAGTAACTGCTAAAAGCAGGTGTTTATTCCAAAAGCTGCAGCAGTGTTTTTCTGTCATATTGCATTAAATCACTTATGATGCATCATGTTATGTTACACCACATCATGTTAGTACATATGGTGAAGAAGCCAAAGTAGAATAACATGATGTGACAGACAACATTTAGCAAAAATATTCACTTATTTGACTCCGATACTTGCTATCAGTTTGAATCAGGGAGTGTGGTCCTAAATGAAGCTGACAGATGGAAGTGAACTCAACCAGGAACTGTATCCAATGTAAATCTAAAAGTTTGTCATGTACCTGGTACTCATCCTGCTGATAGTTATTATTGTCCTCAGTTCCTCTTTCTCAGCATTTTCATCCCTGCTGTAAGTAGTTTGACCAGTTGGTTGTCATTTATTTTGACATAACTCATGACTTCCCCATGAGGGGCTAATCACATCTCAGTATCCTTTAAAAGCACTGTTAAATGACAATTGATGGAATTGTCATAAATAGTTTTTATATGAGTGAAATTATTATGAACTACAAAAAAGGGTGCCTGGGCACTGTTTATTTATGTGTATAGAAGGACTATTTAAGGTAACAAGAAGTTTATTCTTGAAGGCACCTATATTTTACAGTGTAGCAAAGTCTTTTTGATGGACTTAAGAAATATTGAGACTTTTTTGTTGTTGTTGGGAGAACTATTTCATGGTAATATTTCTAAAACAGTTTAGTAGTGAAGTGCATGTTCATGGAGATGAGTAAGTAAACCAAGTGGTCAAGTATAACCCTGGCAGCTGTGGTTCAGGCCAAGCCATGCAACACTTTCATAAGTGTTGGTCCTGAACAAGGTGATGGCTGCTCACCCAAATAGCACCTACAGTACTATTAAATATTTTGGAACAATCTGTCCCAACAGAAATTAGGATGAGAAAACACCATACCAATGACCAAAGAGGACTTCAGTGATGCTCCTGAAGTAGACAGCTAATTTGCTAGTTAAGGGAGCAGCCCAGCCCACTGCATTAGAAAGGGAGACCTTCAAGGCAGAGATGCAGACACTAGAAACGAGTTGCTTCATTTCAGTTAGGAGAGAAGGTTGTTGATCTCAGTCTACACCCACCATGCCAAGGAGGTTTGCACAGCCAAGTGCCCGAAACAAGCTGTATCTGCCGTTAGCTCTTTCTCTGCAGCCCAGTGCTCCGAATCAAACTGCATTTATTTTCACTAGATTGAAATTGGGAAGTTTTGTGGCAAACTGTCAGTCTGTAGAAGAGCTAAAGAAACAAGCTCAATGGCATAAGGCCTGGCTATTGACGTGTGAAAAATTTGTATGCGGACTTGAAGACTATCCTTTTTCTCGTGACGAAGCCAAAGAGATAGGCCAGGCTGCCAAGCGATTTTCTGTATCCCACCAATATGGATTTGTAGTGTTAAGTACATTAAAATAACTCTAAAGAAAAGAACAAGAAGACAGGAACAATTTCCAGGATTCTAAAAAGAAAGCTATATATTTTAAACCCTAAGTTTGTATTACAGCAGCAATGCATAGGATCCATGGTCCTTTGCTTTCTTAGCCTTTACTGAGAGAATTTTCAAGACTGTTCTCATTCAGCCAGGAACATTTGCTGTTTGGTTTCCATTGGCAGTTTGCAATGTTCATCCAGATGCGTATAACAAAAATAGTAATAAATACTAGCAATAATGCTAATATTTAAAAGATGCACTGTATAAACAGCATACGAACTGAAGCTTCACTTTGGCTTCATAAGATGCCGCATGTTTTCCATTTAATTTTCTCTCCTGTGCTTTAGCAAGGACCATCAGTAACAGACAGAGAGCAGCCTGCTCCTTCCAGCAGCAGCGTCCTCATTTCTCCTCGGGGCAGGCCGGCCCTGAAGTACTCTTCAGACAGCAGTGTGATATGCTGGCACAGTGAGGTTCCCGGCAATGCGGACAGACAAGGGAGCACAACTGTCAGCCTTGTCCTTCCTGGACACCTTGCCTGCAAGTTCCTCACTTCACTCTGAAGGCCAGCGGCCACTAATTTGGGTCAGTTTTCATGTCCTGGCACTGAGGACTCGGAGCAGTCACTGCAGGGGAGCAGGGAGAGGTAAAAACCGTCCTTTCCCTCCAAGAAATGCATATAGCCATTACGTGTCTGAAATGTGCAGAATCTCCCTATGGGTTCAGGAAGGTATTAGCATACAGCCCCGAAGTAGCTGAGACAAAATGGTATAATTGAAAAAGGAGGAAAAAAAAAAGCAACAATTCTGACTAACAGTGGGTTTACTTTGATCTGTGTCATCTTAACCAGTATTGTTAGAATTTCTTATATTTGAGGAATTCATTCAGCCTGGCTCACAGGTATTTTGGGAAATAGGACTGTTTTGCATGACCCCCCCGAGTTCAGCAAATCCCCTGTCCAGACGTGCTCTGTGAGAAACCACTATTGCTATCTCTTTGGGCTGACATTGTTCACTCTTCTCAGGAAACCTCAGGAGCCTTTTTGCCTCAGGCAGCCTCAGGAAGATGTGGTGATGGGCTCGATTTCGCATCAGCGATCTGCAATCTCTGATGAGTTCTCTGTGAGATAAGAAAGGGCTGGGGCCTATTCGGGGGAAGCAGAGCAGGAAGCATTTATAGGGGAAGCTCCAGTACAGCTAGAGTCCAAAAAATAAAATGCAATATGGGTGCGGGAGGCTTTTCCCAGCAGCTGAGGAGAGCTGAGATGAATGAACCCTCTCCCTAATCCAAAGGGTAGCTAACTGGTCTCATCAAAACAAAGCAAAAAAAGTCCCCAACCTCAAAGACCCAATGAGCCAAAGTTCACTCTCAGAAGCTCCTATGCACCAAAGAGCCTGCACTGACTGTGGAAGTTGCCAGGTATTTCTTTAAATGCAATCCTACAGCACGGTGAAATTATTGAAAATAGAAAAGAGGGATGGGTAGGTGGGAAAGTACAGTGGATGGAGCTGTGAAATTGTTTGGAAAAGGCAGAGAAGTTTGAACCAAGAAATGAGCCGATCCCAGCAGGTGAGAGGGACCTCAGTGTCCAGGAACTGGAATGTATGCCTGGCACAGCACCGAGGGGCAACAGTTCCCGATGTGCCTTCAGACGATGGCCCTCTTGCATCAGTTTGGACTCGATCCTTTACCAGCCATTTTGTGAAGTGTCAGAACACGTATAGAAACCTTGCCTTTTATTCTCAGTTCACACCAGCCACTCCAGCTGCTTTTAGGAAAATGTTTCTGCCTATCTGTGTGCACAAGTGCATCGTACCTTGCTGCTTGCTTTGAGACCTTGGTCCCTTGTATGAAAGCATTTTGTGAAGAGAAAACCTGAGAGGAAGTGTGCTATTGTCCTCTTCCTTACCTGATGAAAAATAATTAAAAAATGATTAAATAATTAATACTGGATGTTGTTTAGCAGCTGCTAAGAGGCTTATTTAATAATTTTTTGTAGCTTTTTTTTAAATTTAGGAATAAAACAGACATAATTGAGCATGTTATTCTGAAGCTGCAAATGACTCTGTGGAGAGAATCGAAGGAAACGTTTCTTTGATTAGAATATTTTTCTCATTAACAGGATGTTCAAAATAAAGCAAAAATATTTGATGCACAGAGCCTGTGGCAATATCAAGTTAACACTGGCATGCTCCCACATTTTACCTCATGTTTACTAATCAATCAAAAAAGACTCTTGCTGGCAAGAAAGATCACATCTTTAATCACACAGCTGAAACTTTTTGACATCAAATAATAGGAATTTCTACATTCCATTTAATGTGGTTTTCAGCGCAGAGAGTTAATGCCCAAGGTAGTGGGATGGTGAGTATGTGATTAGATAAACAAGTAACGCTATGTTCTCTAAATGTTCAGGACTATATACTAGAAGTGAGGAGACCGCCTCATTTGGTTCAAGATATTATGCCATTCAAACAGTTGCATCTAAGTTCAAATTATTCAGAGGAGAGGATAATCAAGACAATGTTTAGGTAGGCACTGGTGTGCATTTGTGGTTCAGATGCTAAAGTCAAGCTTATAAAACACGTGTCCTGACCGAGTCCAGGGTGCTGTAGAAAAAGCTAGCTGATTGGATGCAAGCACCAGATGCCCTTACTTCTCTTAGGCAGTGAAGAGAATTAGGTAATGTTCCTGCTCCATATATTCCTTCCCAAATTCATCTCAGGATAGAAAAAAAAAAACCTGTATGTCTCTAACATAGCCTTGTAGTTCCTTGTCTTTCTCTCCAAAAATTTTCTAAGAACTGTAACTTGATACAGTGAATTTCATTGGCAGTTGAAAAAAAAAATGCTGTGTTTTCTGTAATAGAAGAAATGGCCTAAGAACTTCACAAGAAAAATGGCCCAGGTGTAATTTCCTCTTTACTCTGTCATTGCTTTTTCCTGCCTTGCTACAGAAGAAAGAGAGAGGCAGCTGCCACGTTGCAGATTACAGGGCCATTTCTCAGGCTCCACTAAGGGAGTAGGAAATCTCTGTCTCTCTTCAGGGGGATACTCGCGCCCAGCAGTGGGTGTGTGTAGGGGATGTGTCAGATGCTGAGAATAGATGTGACCAGAGCACCCTGGTCAGCATTTATCTTCACTGACTAGTTGGCTCTTTTGTGAAGGTACCCACCTCCTGCAAACTAGAGGCTAAAAGTCCCTTAAAACCATGCCCTTGAAAGAGCTGGGGTGGAATCAGGGAAGGATCAGGAAATATCCTTGGGTTTGCTGGTTTTTCTTCCCCTCTGCTTCTTGCAGAGATGTCAGCCTTCTCAGAGGACTCTCCTGGTCAGTGGTAATAGCAGGACTTAGACTTACTCCCAGCCAGGATTTTCACTCTCAGTCTCTTGGAGAAATCATTGGTATGAAAAGATGCACACATTGCCTGCAGCTATAGCACATATTGCATGGCCTGACACACACATAAGTGAGATTAATTTGAGTTCCGGGCATCATTAGCTCAATTAAAACTGTGATTTTTTAGTTCAGACCTACAGGCCATTGCAGAGAAGAGTAATCATAAGACAAAAACGAGTTCCCTAGTTAAAAATTAATTCCCTAGACTAAAAATATAATCAAATGATGTCTACAGTATTTTATGAAGAGCTAAGAGGATAATAAAACTTAAAGCGCTGCAATATTTGCATTTTGTTCGTTTCTATCCATATTTTTCCATACACTGGCTTTCTGTGTGCTTGTTAATCATACGCACTGCTACAGTCCTGGCATTTTAAGATCACTCTTCACATCGAGATTGAAAGGAAACTAATTACAATCACATTTCAGGGTGGTTGTTTAAAGCTCGTACAGAGCTGACTACAGCATAGGAACCTTGACCTTTATTTGTAAGCAAGAAAATAAGGTAAAGATGAAAGATTGCTTTTCCTCCAGCTCATATCCCGGGATCAAGAGGCCCTCCAGAGGAGTGGAAGTGTGGGAAGCCCACATGCAGCTCCTCTCACTCGCCTTCTCTCTTGTGCTGGCAGCAGAGGCCAGTAGTGCTATGCAGAAGCTGTGCGCTCCTGCAGTGAGAGGTGAAGGCAAGCACCACGCTATTTTGCAACTCTCCCTCAGGCTGCCAGAAGAACAAACAGTGAATTAACAGACCCAAGGAATCTGTCATTTTGACCTCTGTCCAACTGCTTGTAGTTAACAGTTTGCATTGCATATTGGTCAACGGCAAATCCTTCCCTGGGCTTTGGGCATAGCCTCAAAACCAAGAGCCTGATACTGCAAGCCGTGCTTGCGCCGTGATCAGGGTAATCCTCATCCATTCTCACATAGGCTGCTGCTGTGGGTGAGGACTGCAAGTGTCACGGGAACCTATCCTGCCTCTGACACGTACGGCTTAATACTGATGGGGTCTGTACAGATGCATCAGGGAAGTATACGGTCCCCCTAATCTGAGGAAATGCAGGCAATCCGAAGGCTATGGCTGATTTCATTAAGTATAAACATATCTCAGGCGTGCTGAATGGCAAATATATTCAGCAGGTTTAACCTGCTTCTGCATCTCTGAATTTTCAAAATTATGATTTTAATAAGTTTATAGCACGTTCAAAATAAACTGAGGGGTATTTGTATAAAAGGATTTCAGCCTAGGAACTACCTGTGTGGTATTTATTATGAATGCTGCTTTTAGTATCATTGCCTGTCATTTGAGGACTTGCCATGGTAAGTACCTATGCCCATATCCCAAAGGATGTCCTGGTCTTGCATCCTTCCCACATTTATCTCAGGCCCATATGAGGATAAGCTCACTGAAGGAAGATACACCCATGTTGGACTGAGGCAACACCGTGTCAGACCTGCCGTCAGAGGGCAGTGATCATTTCCTCATCTTGTACGTAGTGCCATATTTACCCAGCACAACCATTTAATTTGCCAGGCTCCTCCTTCTGACAGAAATCATTGCTGGAGTCCCGAGGACTGGTGGGTTTCACGGTAATATCTGCCCCGTCATTTGTATCTGATGGCTGGAAAAGCTCTATTTATAGTATTACACAAGGAAAAGAAGGAAACTAACCTCACACCGACTCAAAGAAAAAAACAATCCACAACCTACAACAAGCATATTGCCGGATAACCACCACCCTGAAATAGTATCCAGTCTTTTTATTACACTGCAGATCAGGGTCTTATATATTTAAATCCATTTTTGCTAAAGGAATAGAAATATATAGGGAGAAAACATCTCCAGGTGAAGATACCATGATAGCAGTGCCCTGTTGCAGACGGCATCGCCAGTACCCAAACGCAAGGCAGAACGTGCTATGCAAAAAGCAAGATATCCTCACTGCTAGGCAGCACCACCAGGTGCCATCCAGGACTGTGCGCGCGTAGCTATGAAATCCCTACTCCTGAGCCCAAGGGGCTGCGGTGTGTGCCTACCGGGGTCCGTGCCGAGGACACAGACCTCGGCGCGGACGCTGCTGGAGACCTCGTTGCCATTTGAGCCAGGAAGCAAAGATGCTTGCAGGAAACGTCTGTCTTATATTCTGCTTGAGTACATTCTTCAAAAGAAAATTTACTCATGCAAATATTTACAGAAACAAGAGAAAAAATAAAGACCAGCGAAAGCTGCTGCAGTGAACTTCTAATTACAATCCACAAAGTGTTTATGAATAAATTTGTCTATTATTTGTCTAGTTCTAGTGCTGAGTACGCTTTGCCTTGTACCATTAGTGGCTGAAGGAAACAATATGCAGCATGAAAATGAAAACAATTTGACTTAATTATTTACACCATTACCACCCCTTTGAATTAGGTTCTCCATTTCCTTGGTATTCTGTAAAATTTAACTGGTAATTATGCTTGCTTAATTCATTTTGTTTATCTAATACTACAATAAGATCAAAACAAAAAAAACCTACCAGAATGCAAAGTGTTAGCTATGTTCCCAAATTGTAAATGTTGCTTTTAAGCTTTTATGACAAAAATGTAGTATTTTGTACATTTAATTTAAAGTGTATCTGGCTAAGCTCCAATACTATTTAAGTGTAAACAGGAAAAGACTTGGAGGACAAGTAATCATATTTAAATGACACAAAGATCATTAAAATAATGTTCCAAAAACATGGCAAAATTAGACATTGCAAGACTGTTTTCTTCTCTGAAGTATTTCAGCAGATGGTGAAGAGTGCTGAAATAGGAGATCTGAGAGAGAAGGAAAAACATTACAACAGTCCTTTTCTCACACTAGTGCCATATAGCGCACACAGTCCTAATCTAGGCTTGCCTGAAGTGGCACCTCACACCTTGGCTTAATCAAATATTTGAGCTCAAGGTAACATCCATTTGAGGTGTTCAAGTGAAGCTTATTCTGAACCACAGTCTGGGAAATCCCTGCTTTATTCCATTAAAGTTGTCAGCCAGATTTATTCGTAGATGAGAACAAATGAGCATGTCAGCGTAAGTTATTGTGGTAATTTGTGAAACTGTTAATGAGATATTTTCAGAGCTCATAAGAAGGAAGAGCTATGTTATTAAATTATGGCACAATAATTTTATTTTGATACAGGAAAAGAGTTTATATTTTATCAAAAATGACACCCTGCATCAGTGGTGATGCATCAGTAAGCTAAAGATGTGTGATTAAGTATTTAAATACAAGGGTCTAACAGCCATCTCAGAAGTCAGTGCTTACTCATATAAATGAGAAGATATGTGTACATGTTAGCTGCACTGTGAAATAAATGACCACAAAGGAAAATGATTCTGCACCTTTATCACTAGACTTTTTCTTGTCTGAAGAGCTTTACCAAGTTGCTTTCTATAGGATTTGTACGCCTTCCAATGTCAGTGGCTTTTGACTAACTTTATCACTAGAAATATCTAGATAGTTTATAATTACTTTTTTAAAGGACTCGCTGATTTTATTACTTAAACATTTACAGGAAATCCTCTCTTGGCTGGGGATTTCATCTTTTAGGAATATTCCCAATCTAACCCAGTACCAAAGCCATCTGTCCCCTGCTAAACCTCTAATCTCCGTTAACATTTGGATCTTGGGGCATCCATAAACACACAAGGTAAAGTACTTGGAGGTCTTGATATCTACAGTGGCTTCCGCTGGCCCTTTAGCAACACTGCTTTTCCTAGGTCCCTACAGAAAGACCACAGAGTCCTTGGAGGCAGCCGTACCATTACCAGAGCTGCATAGCCACAGGGCAGACTAAAGCTGTAGCGGGGAGGACAGGGCTTCTCATCCACCATGCACAAGCAGCTAGGCTAAGCGGTGGGCAACAGAGTGTAAATGCTCCCTCCAAGCCCCTTGCATTCCAGAAATGTGGGGTTTCTTGAGTTTTTCCTAGCCAACATACGTGACAAATCCAGATCCACTGGAGAACTCATCCTTTTGAGATACATGAGCCTGACATGGAAGGTGACTTCAGTATAGATTTTCAAATACAGTTTTAGTAATCCAGTTTACCCATTCACAGCTAGCTCATCTGCTTAAATAAAAAGCTTGTGCATGGATAGTATTCAATAGGCTATGTTAAATGAACTGCTGAATTTAGCCCACTCCGTTGTGGACAGACTACCATTAGATAAGCAGATACTGCAGGCAACGTTAATTGTCGTGCCCTGTCATCAGCCTCAGAAGATTGCATTGGCCGAGGATGGAAAGTGCCCCACAGTCTTAAAAACTGGCTGTGCCTCAGAAGGGTCGTGAGCCGTTCGGGTATGGTAGTGCAGCTTGCACCGATGGTCAATGTTTTTCTAAGGTGGCTTGGGAGAGCCACGTTTGAGAGAGCATGTGAACACCCTGTGCCTCAGTTTCCCATCTGTAAAATACTAATACAGGTCTATTTATGAAACATTGTTATATTTTTACCTAACGTGGATTGCTTTCTTTTTAGAGGGGCTCTTTAAGAAGCACCATCTCTGTGCTGTCTTTCTGAAAACTAATTTCCAAAGAACGCTGAACAAGAATTGGTAGACTCTGTCGTCTTCAGCCATTATGTTTTAGGAAATATATTCCTGGAGGTCTTGATGAATATACTTTTGAATACTGCATGCCAATAAGGAGTTCTTAAAACCTAGCAAAGCTCTCATTGTACATGTATTGTATATTCTACCTAAACTCTAAGCAAAATATAATTTCTTATATTTAAATACTAATGCCTTTGAGGGAAAATAAAAGCTCAGAAACAGTGTAAGTGTGGATTTAGCAGCAAACATATAGAAATTGAATGTTCTTTTAACATGCCATGACACTAAGAAACAAAGAAATAAGCTGTCTCCACTTGCTAGCAGAGGTTGTTCTGATGTTAATGATTAATCAATGAACTTATTTTCAGTAATAAAGCATATAAAGGAAACCAAACACAAATAATTTGAATGATTAAATCATCTGTGAGCCACAATTATATAACATGTGCCTTGTGTGAGTAGCTTGTTAAATAGCAGTCCCTAAGCCATTTCTTGGGGACAATCTGTTGTCCACAGAATTTTCCAATATTGCCTGGAACTACTGAAGCCAGGGCACCCAAGCAGGCTCCAAGAATAGCTGAGTATTGCTAAGACATTTCTTGCTGAATATTGTTTCCCATGAGATGGTGAAAACTGGGATTCCTGCCTTAATGTACAGATTCTGTCACTCTGACCCTTAAAAATGATGGGTTTGTTCTCTGAGAAATCCTGTTGATTTTAATTGGATACTTGAACTGGAATAAGAGAAACAGATTCTTTGCCCTTATTTACCAAACAGGATTTTTTTCCCTTCCCAGTTATTAATTTCCTTAAATGTAAAGTGACATCTCTAAAATGAAAACAGTTTATTGCTTGCCAGGAGCAAAGCCTGGCTAATTTAAGAAATTCAGAATTAAAGCTTTTGAAGCATATCAGGGCATGTTTATAAAACAATTATCATTGCAAACATTAGCTCTGCTCAATAGAGCCTCTTCAGGCCACCACCAAAACTTGAAACTTCATTCCTAATCTTCCCCACCCCAAAATGTTTCATCAATAGCTTTAAAATAGGTCATCTTTTGATTTCAACTCTCCTATCTCAACCCAAGCATTCAAAATAAAACCATACCAATCTGAAACTTTTTTTGTGTTGAAAAAAATTAACTTAGTGTTTAAAATTAAGTAGTGGGCTCATTATTAATAACTGATAGCAGACAGAGAAGTGCAATGACCTCTACAATAGAGCATTTAAATCTTTGCACAACATGCTCTGCTTGTGCTAGGCTGGTTTCACAAACAACAGCTGTGTAGTTCGTTAACATATGAATCCCCTTGAGGTAATTTGGAGGAGCCAAATGTGCTAAACTAAACACCTCATTAAAACAGCACTTTAAAAAACAAAACAAAAAAATCCCAACCAAGCCCCAAACTAATTTAGCATTCTACTTTAGGGTCTTATGATGTTAGGAAGAGAATATTCTATTATATAGAATTCATTTATCTGCATCGTTGGAAATGAGGGATTTTTAAAATCAGTAATATGGTTTTTTTCTGCTAAGATGCACTTGAGACTAAAGTGTCTTTGAAGTTTATTCTGCCACAAAGAAGCAATTAACTGAGGACAATAATGTTTTTTCCTCCTAGTTACTAAACTAAATGCACAGACCACAAGATTGTACTAAAATATGCAGGACGCCCTTTCTATTGAAGGCTGAGAGTCAGCGGATGTAATGGAGCAGTGCCTAAAAGCCTTCCTCCGCAGCAAGCTTTGGATTGGGCCAGGGGACCAGTGTCCCCAGGTAGCTGGGAGATGACTAAATCCCTAAGGAGAACCCTGGTGTAAGGTACAGAGAGAAACAGGTGGGCAGACACATAGCTAATGACCCATCCTAACTCGGCCAGCGTCATACATGGCATTGTAATTTAACCTGATTAATTAAATCCAGAACATTGCTGGGGTCTAAAAGCAACTCAGCTAGGGGCTTTTGGCAGTAGTCTGCGGAGTGGAAGAAGGAGACTTGCAGTGCAATACTGTAACACGATATGGCAGTCCCCTCTTTTTTGTCCAATGTCTGGGCCGTCCAGTCTACAAAATGCTCTGCCAGCCTCCCAGGGCTGGGGGCTTAATACTCAATTCAGTACTTGGGTGGGGGAAACAAATAGACCTGAAATAAATCAGAAATAAATTGTGGAGTATTAAGGCAAATGAGATTTTCAGGAAACTCTTCAGTAACAGCAGAAGGGATCACGTCCAGCCTGCTGCAAGTGCAGGCAACCAAGCGAGAGTCCTGCAGTCCAAAGGTGCTGATGGAAACATCACTGCCCTTGCTCCCAGAGGCTGCAGCGGGCTCAGACACCTTGCAGCAAACTGCAAACTGAGAATGAAACAAAAAGCTACACACGTACTACAGGTGTGTACAATGATATAAGAGGAGGGAAGCAGAGGAGAGCTGGACACAGTCGCCTTACAGCGGCCAGGTTAAATATCAGAAGGCTTCTTGACTGCTGTGAGCAACCAGAATAACTGCTTCGATAGTTTTTACTGAAACTGTGGTAGAAATGTAAGTTTTTATATGCTTTAGAAATATGCGTCAGACAACACTACATGCACAGTCCCCCTCACCCTCCCACAAAACGAATGTGCAATCCGGAGTCTGCTTTGTGGGTGACATGCTGCAATTTCTGGCATGCTTGAATGGCTGTTACAGGGCTTATACTGAAAACAAGAAATCTTAATCAAAGCTTGCCACCAGAAATAACTTCTGACTACCCTTTTTTATTTTTACTATTCCCTGATGCTACTCATGTAATTCTAGTAGTACTAAATCTCATAAGCTCTTTGGTGCTACTACGGAAAGACCCTCCTCAGAAACACTGTCTCCTCCGCAGGTAACTCAGGTGTCCTGAAACAGTGAAGCTTAAACACCTCACAGGATGGGGCTGTTCCAAAACCACAAGGAAAGTGGGATTTCTTTCCAGAACAATCTCCTTAGCTGCAATGGGGGCATCAGCTAGGCAAGGAATTCCATATGCCACATTTTCATCTCGGTCTCTAGCTGAACTCCCCAGCGGCCAGAGGGAGTGGCTTTGCTGACACTTGTTTCTGATGGTCTATACGGAACTTTACAATAGTAAGACAAATGTCAAGCCCTAGCTCTGAAAACTGCCTGCCTCCAAAAACATGTACATGCCCCTCATCAATGAATTACTATCCATGTTAAGAATATTTTTTAAAATAGAGCTTCATAGAATTTAATAATTCCTAAAGGAAACAATAAGTCTTTTTTTTAAATTAGATGTAATTTCAGATTTTGATAATGATCTAAAAAGTAAATGAGTGGGAGCTTTTTGCTCCTACTGTCTTATGAAGCAATAGCCCTTATTCCTACAGAAAATGGTATTTAAAGGTGGACATGGATAACTTCAAATTAAAGGCTACCCATGGACTAGAATTACTGATTTTTTTTCTTGGCTTCCTCCAAAAGGCTTCTTTAACTGTTCTGTCCGAATCTACTTTATTTTTCCCATATCAGGAAAGACATCAACCTAATTAGCAGTGATAATTTGGAACTTTAATAACAACCATTTAACATGGATTAAAAACAATCGAAGCTCTGCAACATTAAGGTACTTATGCATACTCCATAGTTTTCATCTTCTCCTTTAATGGCTTTATTCTTGGGGCTTAAGTAAGGAGTCTGATTTTAGGGATGTTAAAAAAAAAAATCCCAAACCCACATACTTCTTTTTGTTAAATTTAAAGCATAGCTTTGTAACCTGTTGGAATTTCCTCAAGGTTTTGTAAATGTTCCTCTGAATTCCTCCCAGGTATTAGTATGTCATCCAAAAACCAGAAAATACTATTTATTCTCTGCAGGACTCAATCCATTCCTCTTTGAAATCCTGCAGGTAACTGGCTCCCCCCCAGGATAATCTTTCATACTTCAGTAGGCACGTATGTGTGAGTTCAGGCAGAATTAGTTTTTTTTTTAAATTCTGGTTCCTATGTCATTGCCAGTAGGCTTTGGACAAGTGCAGTTTGGAAAAAAAAACACAAAACCTATTCCTTCTGCTGGTTTTATGAGTAAATAGTGTGGTTTGGGAATTGCATGGTGACCTTCCCCAGCCAGGGGCTCGCAGTGCCTCTGTGCTCACGGGCTCCCGGCCCTGCGAGCTGGGCTGCCGCCTGCCTCCCGCGGGAGCCCCTACCCGCTCCTGTGCTTGCGCCAACGCCCTGCCAGTTTCTTCGCCTGCATTCAGTGCCTTGATAGCTGTAAGAAATTTAAGTGTTCTCAGTGCTTTTAGCACAGCTTTTGGCTTGGTAACTCTTTCTTTTCCCGTTTGCATTTGAATGCTACTTTCCAATCTACCTGAAGTTTCGTCTAGTTCTAATAGTTTAATGGCTCGCGTTGAAGGCACCAACAGCCTCCTCCATACACACTCTTCAGAGAACAGCAGCGTGCTGGGGCAAATTCAGACAGCGGTCCTACTCTTTCTGGGCTTGCTGCAGAGCAGAGTATGGAAAAATGCTGTGCAATAACCTTTGAGACCATCTGAGCTGTGCCATTAGCATCTTAACTCCTCCCCGCCACCAGACACCATGCAATCAAGCCATTTATATTTAACAGTTGGCACATTTTGTAGATTTAGCTTGAGCTCAACAGCTTCTCTAGTGGCTGTTCCTTCATCTACACAACATCTAGCAGTTTCTCTCCCAGTGCTGGAAATTATACACAGACAGCAAATTGATTTCTGCAAGTCTTTTTCATAAAATTACCATAACAACAAGTACAGGCATTTAAAGCGTGCCAAAAAATCAAAGTTTCTAGTTGGTTTCTGAGATGCAACTTAAACTGTTCTATTCAGAAATTTGTGGTAGACATGCAATGTTTTGTAGAAGCCTTATTATGACTTTAGAGTCCATCTCATTGCTTTGTGGAAAGCTGAGACTTTAAGCATTGCAACTGCAGCATAAATTTTTAAACTGTAGTTTTTTTCAAGTAATGCTAAGCAAAAATTCCTTTGCTTAGTTACATTTTCTACAGCATTTGTATAAAATACTATTCAAGAATGAGTAGGTTTCAGTCTTCCTCTGTTTTCATTTAAATGGAAGGTCTGTCATATGTAGCTATTCTATCTGTGAACTCTCTTTTTTTTAAAAAAAAATCTTTCCTATACTGCTACTTTTCTAATAAATTAAAAAAAATCCCCACAAAACAGATATAGAAGACAATAGCAATCTTTGTGAAAAAGCAGCTTCAGCTTGTCCTTTATTTACTTGAAAGTTATCATTTTGGAGTCTAACAGAAAATGAAGAATCAGCTGAGTCCACCAGACCACTGCAAGCTACAAATTATAACTGAAACTAAAACAAAACACTCAGATTATGTACTTCCAGAGAAGCATCTAGCCTGACAGCAGTGAATAAACACACTTCCAAGAGACAACGGTTTTTCGCCCCTCAATATATCCCCAGATTTCTTACTTCGCTGCTACATTAGCCAAATAGCAGAACAGGGCAGAATCATTGAGAACTTCTATAATATTTTCATCACACTCTAATACAAACTCCACTGACTGCCCTGCAGTTGCTTCTGATTTACGCAAGGAAGGCTTGTTTCAAGGGATGCGGAAAGTTTGGTTAACCAAACAAAACCATAACTACTCTGAATTTGTTTTATAGTCTCAGGACAGGCTTTTGCAGCTGGGGAGGCCTGACAGTCTACTCAAAGAGTCTGTTCTGCAGCAGCTGGTGGACTGGAAATTACAGAGAAGCGATGTCACGTAATTTTTAGAAAAGTCCATGGGCTTTCGCTTTCGGTCTCGGGGGTCTCATTTGTTCCCAGAAATGCTGGTCTGACGCACTGCAAAGCCTATCCCAGCTTGCAGGATCTATACAAATCAATTTTCTATATTTCCATTGTTTTGTAGAAGCTCCTACAGCCTGGAAATCTGAACAGCGCTTTCTTTCTGCCTTTTTTTTTTTTTTTTTTTTAAAGCTGAATGCTTGCCTAAGTTCCTCATGCCTATTTTTGCCTGTAGTCAGTACCGCTGAAGCACAACTTAACTCTCCTTTTACGGACAAATCTGGCTCTCAGAGCTACCCTGCCTAGCTCTGAAAACTGAAATTGCATTTGAAGAGTTTATATCAGCTCCTGTACTTAACCATGTTTCTCCCATTCTGGCTTAGGCAGCAAAAAGAAGCAGATAACCACAAAATTGATTAAGCACCAACTCACGTGTCACACCAAAGTTAACCTCTGATTTTACGTAAAATAGATTTAAAAGTCTTTTCAGAGCTATGTGATTTGAAAGGAAGAATTGAAATTACTTCTATGTCACCACAAAGCTATGGAGACATCTTTTTCTCTTCTGCGCTTTGAGAAGATCAGGCCTTTATCCCAAAGCAAAGTCACTTAATAATAATGATCTTCCACTATTAAAAAAAAAAAGACTATTAATAGGAAATAATTAAGAATTAATAAATGTATTTGTTAAATAAGTTACTGCGACCTTTTACCTTGCAGAGTCAGATTTAACTGCAGAAATACTTCCAACTTAAGAAGATTAAAAATACTAATTTTTTGGTATTTAGCAAAAACCTATTACATTGTCCATAGAATACTACTGTATATCTCTGTTATTCATGAAATAGAAGCACAAAAAGGGTTTTTAATTAAGTGAGAAATAAATAAATTCAGTCCATAAGACAAGCAGGACATGTATGCATGAAATATAACAATAAATAAAGAGCGGATTAAATACTTGCAAGTCATTCAATGATGAATTAATTAAATAATGGACCAAATGCAAGCTTTCCTTGCCCTCCCTGCTGAAGATTTACACCACTAATCAGCCAATTTTCAAATCCTTAATATACTAAAGCATTTGCCTTTAAGGCAGCAGTAATTTAAGACAGCTATCAAAATGAATGCTTTTCCATTAGGCAAAATAATTATGTCATATATTCTAACAGTGTCTTTGGACTTAAATCTTTTTAGTGAAGAAAAACTGTCAGTCAGCTACAATTTGATTGAGAATCTTGATCAAAATCCACTCCATACAGCGAATGCAAATAAAAAGTGACTTTTCTGTGTCTCTCACTAAATCAAGACCATTCATAAAACTAAACATCTAAATGACAGGTCACATGTCACTGTACAGGGCTGGTGGATTTTGAGAAAGAAATTTGAATAATTATTTATGTATTTTAGAGCCAGCCTCAGTACTTGTGCAAATTTAAACTCTGCAAGTCTGTACCTCAGAACTAACTCATATATCTTACTGTGATTTTTCATGGGGTTATAGGATTGTAATGGCGCACACAGTAAATCTTTACAGTCTATGATTACTTGCTTGTTGATTTTTAAGTTCTCGGCACACATGGGAGATGCTTTATTGTCCCTTATGTTTACAGAGCAAACGATGAGCATTCCTACTTGTGTTGTGTTCCCAAATTCACCCAAGATAAGAAGGCAGTAGAAGGTAAGGGAATTAATTTACTACCAGATTGTTTTTCTGGTGCACTTGAAAAGACAAGATTTGCTCCCTTTAACTGAAACTTAAACCTATTTAGCATAAAGGCTCACCTCATGCAACAAGACTACTGCCACACAGGGCATCTCAGATGTCTCCCATATGCTCCAGCTTTGCACAGAGTTATCTTGATCACATAGTTTGACCTTACCATAACTTAATCTATGTTTATGCCTTCTCTGGGGGTGGGTTTGCCTGCCCACAGGGAGGCTGCTGGCCTGCAAAGCACCCCGGGGAGCCCAGGGAGCAGCCACCCACCTCACTGCAGCCTCTCCTGGAAGCACACTTTGTGCTGCATGATTATTCATACACACATGTGCATCTCACCTGGAGAATGAGCCTCAACCCTTCTAATCTAGACACCTGGGCTCATTCTGTCCCATTTATAAAACATCTCATGGGGTTTTTTTTTGCAATCATAAGTAGTCAGGACCCTGGTGTTATGTGTCATCAGAAGACGTCACATCCAGGCAACCCTTTGGCAATTCAGTGGGTGCCTGCTATATTTTTGGAATGAAATATCTAGACTGCACATGTGTCAAAGGAAGAACCCAAAGTGTATAGGAGTGCTGAGACAAACACTGAGAAAAGAAAGAGTCACTGATTATTTCTATAGGTCTTAAAGGTATTAAAGATATTAAAATCCCTCACTTTTGGCTACCACATCTCTGTACTTCAAATTGTAGCCCACCCAGCCTCACCCCCTGTGGCTGCAGGCCAGCTGCCGCAGCACTGGCAGGAGAACTGGACACAGCCCTGCTCTGGCTTTCCTGTAGCTGGGCACACGGGAACACTGCAGAGACATGGGTTTCCCACGGGCACGCCGTAGACCTGGTGTAGTCAGGTTATAGATGAGTGGGTACCATCACATCGCCACAGCTGTTATTACCTGTACGAGCTCAGCTAGAGCTAATAAAATGTACCTACATCTGTTAAAAACCACTTCTTCATACTGTAGCACAGGTGTACTTTTCATTATTCATGCAATGAAATCCTGTATCATTCATTGCCTGGGTTCCAGCATACTGCTGTATCAGGTGTAATAAAAGCATATATAAAAAACACTTTGATTTTCTCCATGAAGACAGCAGACCCTTTTTTGAAAAACAAGCCTATGATGTGGTGTCCCCACCTAGCTATAGTACACCTGCCTTGTCAGTCAGGGAGCAATATTAACTGTAGAGCTTGAAATTCAGTTACTGTCAGGGATCTGGATTATCTGTTTGAGGGCAAACCGTGGGAAAGCACCACTAGAGGTCACTCAAAATTGATTACCTAATTAGCACATTTTGGCCCTAATTTTTAGGGTGTTCTATCACTTTGGTGTATACAGCATGGTCAGCTTTGTCTCTTTAGCTAACTCTGACAAAACTCAGAGCATCTGGAGACAGAAAATGTCCCTTCAGCTCTTCCTCCATGTGATTCTTTCCAAGCCTCCCAAATCAACTTCAGGCATGCTTCTGCTGGCAAGTCATTCTTTCCTCAGTAATGAGCTTAATAATTCCAGCAGAGATGAATCTCTGGAAATCTTAAGTTTTAGAGGCATTCAGCTGTAGCTGTTTTATCTGAAATAGCTGGTCACCCATTTTGAAAATTAGATCAAAGTGAATTGTACAATGAGGGAAAATAGAGGGAAAAAAGTCTTTAAAGTTTGCAGGATACTGGTCCTTTTCTTTTTTTTTCCTTTTTTCCCCCCCATATGAGTTAAAATAAATCCCCAAACCACTGTTACATAAAAGAAAAAGTAGATCTTTTAATAACATTTTTGGCTAAATAAATGAGGTGAATGGCAAAGTTTAAGTTTGATTAACAGGTAGGTATTGAAATATCTATGCACCTATTTAATCCAAAACAGATGTTCTATTTTTAATGTTTTTTCATAATTTGTGATAATGATGATAACAATTTATCTCCCAAACACAACAGGAAAAGGAATATCTAATTAGTATTTTCTGTAAGGTTAAGTTCACTAACTACAGGTGTATACACAGACAGCATCTCAAATATGATATCAAAACACACTCAAGGGACTGAGCCATTAAGTGTCCTCCCATTGATAATTTTTGTTTGATCATAGTAAGCAAACTTCCATGTCAGACAGAGTTTGGTGTAGGGAAGCTCTTGTCATCTAAGCTTCAATCAACAGTTTTGTATCAAAAATTATATACTCTCATTTCATTTCTCATTCCGTGTTGCTGCTCATTCTCTCCCTATCGCCACCCCTTGCACAAAGTTCAGCTGGCAAAGGCTGAATTAGCTAGTCAGCTAATTTCTATGTATAAGCACGACCACAGTAAAGAACCTGGCAGTTTCCTGAAAAATCATTTAATAACCTCAGAAGATCAGTGGGAAGGGAAAAGTGTGTGTGCAGCTGGGAAAAGAAAACATTAAAGCACTGTAAGACAAGAAAGAAACTTATCCAAGGCTCTGGTATCCTAATTGCTTCATTGAGGTAATAAATAAATGGATTACCAGCATCTGAAAAGTGGTATGGCTACTTTTTTCCACTTTCCAGAGAGATTAATCTTACAGAGCTAGAAATACAGACTTAGCCCCAAAATAGCATATTCACAGTCTCTTCTAATGGAATTTGGATGTAATTATCATTTTTTAAAATAGTGAACCATCCTCTAAATTTCAGGAAGCCATCAAAGTAGGGGAAAATAATTCTGCATTTATTCTCTCCCTAAAAATCTGTAGCTACCCAATAATAACACCCACTCTTCTGAGACATTTGATGATCCAGGGTTCCCTTCATCTGCACAAGCTACACATGTCATAAAGACACTAAAAACAGAGCAAGGGGCTCAGACCTAATGCAAAAGAAACAATGTGAACCCAGGAAGTTTAGGGACTGTCCTTTCCTTATTTCAGTAAGAGTGAACTGAAATGAATGACCACGTTTTTTTAGAAATTGATTGCATATGGGGTGCCCTTGTCTCATCTTTTATCTTATGATGCTTGGCAAAGTATTAGCCTGGCCAATATTCATATATTTTCTTAAAGATGGCTTCTGTAAGCACATGGTGCAAGCTTTAAGTACACTTATATTCATATACTATCTAGTACTGATGAAAGCTCTGTCTTGTGTGATAAAATTACTTCTGCCTATTTACTAGAGCAAGTTTTGAACCTTTAGTGATCTGTCAAATGTTTCTCCCTTTGAGATAGTACTTAGCTGGACATGATCCATTTAGTTAGCTCCCACTATATCCACAAAGATTCAAGCTATATTTGAAGTAGGGAAGAAGCCTCTACGCTCAGGATATCTTTTCTGTGTTCTCCTTTCTGAAAGGGAACAGATAAAAGAAGAGGAAGGGCTGTTTAACAAGAACCCTACTTAAAACCCAGGTGTACCATAGCTTCTCCTTTAGAAAACCTCTGCCACTACATCTGCAGTTCTTACTCTGGAACGAGTAAGAGTACAATTTAACACTGGCCCCTTCTCCTGAATTTGCACAGAAATGCTTACTGAACTGTCAACATGTAGTTTTTGAAGGTCAAAAGGGAATAAGATAACAAGCAGCCACAGATTTAAGTATGAGGTGGAGAAATGGAGGAAGAGATTCGCCCATTTTCAAAATAGCAGCTCAGACTCAGGAAAAAAGCCTGCACAAAAAAAGAGACAGAGTTAAGACAAAAGGCCAATTGTCTAAGAGTCTTACTAGAGAAAATAAAAATAAAAACCAGGTGGGCTCAATCAGAGAAAATTCCATTCATTGTCAAGTAAAATTACAGCTTTTGATATGCAAATAGCTATAAATCTCCAAAAGCACTGAAGATCAGCTACCTAAAGCTATCAGTTGCCAGAGCTGGGTAGCCACAGTGTAATTTTAGCCAATTATACATCCCTAGTTTCCTCATCAGTCTCTTTTCCCACCCACTGTTATACTAGCAACTATTGTAAAATATTCTCAGTTGAGGGCAAATAACATTCAGTTCCTGTCCAGCTCTCAAGAAAGACCATCTAGTAACAGAAAAAGTTCTCCGCAAGGTTTCCACCCAGGCAATATAACAGCTTTCAAAGGTTTCCTTTCCCCCAGAAGCCTGCCTTTTACTCTGCATAGCTCATCATTAAAATGCTGATTCCCAATTTATAACACCTTCTAAATCCCAGCCACATGAGTCTCCTTCTCTCAATCTCCTGTGCAAACTTAACTCAATAATTAGAGATTAGGCAAAAAACAAACTTTCCTCTTCTTTTTGAAAAACATATGTGGATGTTTGTCAACAAATATATATACTGGATAATGCTAACCCTCTAAACTGACACTATTTTTTTTATCAAACTTTTCATTTAAAAACATCAAATGCAAAAGAGTAAAAGTATATTTGTCTACACAGGGTTAAAGTCTTCCTAGAGGTATAAAATCACTTCATATATAGTGGTTTTCAGGTGCTCTGATTTTTGCAATAATACAGTAAATGCTCAAGCTTTGCTTCAAAATTAGCACTGGAAGCTGAGGGAAATAAAACAGTTCTGATATATTAGTGAAACTATAAAGCAGAAGTCACGGAGGACATTGTAATCAAAAGTATGAAGATGATGAACATTTGAACTCATATGGCATAAATTTTTTATTTTAAAATAGTATGTAAACTGGTTTTGTAACTCTCTAAAGGCATATAAAAATATAGACAAATCCATTTAAGTGGAGTTGTCAATCCAACCTAGAAGCACAGGTTCTAAACGATAACAAAGATTTTAAAAAATTCTACCTTATTCAGATAATATTCGTTTCAAAATCTCTGTTGCTATAATTTCTGCTGCTTATATCCTGCATTTTTCTGGGAGAACTACAATCGGCACTGCTCTGAGTTCTATTTTTTGTGCTCTCACTGGTGGAAGAGCTTCAAATGCACAAAGGAATTCTTTCTTTTAAAGAATTGGTTTTGATGGCAATCCCTTAACTGATCCAATTAAAAAGTAGAGCATGTGTTCTAACTAAGTTGACATGTAATATAGTAAGACTCAGCTAGAAGTCATACAGCTGTAAGAAATCAGTGTAGCAAAGTTCAATGCAAAAATTCAAAATCTTAGAGAAGGGGAAGGATTTAACCAAATCCCTCAGTAAGCTGATTTGACTCACTCACTCTTATACTCGCATACTCACAAGCACTAAGTGTGTGTGTGTCCAAGTGGTCTGGTCAGGACCACTTGTGTGTGACACGGAGGATAAAGGACATTGGCTGACATTCTCACTTTATCTTCTGGGGTCCTTTTGAGTGAAGACAACAAACTAACTTTGGATGTGCCTTTTAGATCCTTTAGAAATAGATATTGTCCAGGATGTTTTGCCTCATTATTTTATGGCTCTGGTTCTGTTCTTCATCTTCTTGTCACCTTATCTTTATATCAGTTTGTTCTCCATTTTCTGTAGCAATTAATATATGCCATTCCATTAACCCTTGTTTTGTTGTTTCTTCTAGTGCTTTCTCACTGACACACAATTCCATTCCTCCTACCAGCCATCAGCCTCTGCACCGTGAGCTCTGTCTGAGTCAGAGGCAGAAGGTGTGTGAAAGGGAACTGTCACCGCAAAGGAGCTGCCAAGGCAGCTGGAGAGAATGACAGGCTCAGGACTCAGCCAGGTGCTCATGTGGAAGTCTGAGAGACATCTTCCACCTCTTCAAGAGAAGGGAGGTTCCCCACTTCCCTTTGCGTGATGGGGATCCAGGGGCATATTGCTGCAGGAGCTGAGTGGAGACAATTCCACTGCCAAGACTGCTCTGGTAAGTGTGACAGACATTCCATAAAGTCATGATAAAGTCATGATAAAATCATTAGATCCCAGCTTGCGGTATTGTGTACCCTTAGTTACTTTTACTGTGATGGGATATGTTAGCTGCATAGGCAAATTTCAGTATATATACCAAGCCTTGCAATGGTATTCTCCTACCTGCACCCCAGCATTTACCTGCTTTATATCCTGGAGAACCATTAAGGCTTCATGAAATTCAAAAGGGGATTCTTTGGAGAGTGTTAACTGCAATTAGTATTTCTTTTGTTGTCATACTAAAAGGAATACAGGATTTTAGGCCAAGTCATTCAAATTGCCAGCACACAGTAGAGAGATCCTGGAAGTGCCTGGTTCCTATGAGCAGATTTCTTTTGCCATTTCACATGGTAAATCCTGGAATTGCTGCAGGCTGGAAATTCTCCCAGACAGGGCACACAAGGGAGATGGGGAATCAGACACTGGAATCAAAACTCCCCCATTCAATGGAGACTCGAAATCTTGGTGACTCAGAAGATGGGAAGAAAAGAGTTACTCAGCTAATATTATCTGCTAATATGAAGATTACAGATAAAAAGGGCTTTATGTGCCCTGAAGAGAAGCCACTAGATTGGATTATATGGACTAAGACCTGAGGGATTAGTCAAGAAGCAGTTTGACAGTGCTGCTTTGTTGGTTACATACATCCAAACACCTTCCACAAGAACTGCACGTTTGTAAATAAAAGGAATAATTTGGAGCTGTTGTTAAGCATGGCTTTGTCAAAGCTGCTGTGATACTGGGCACTCTCAAGGCCTAAACAGCTGGCTGCCTATGCAAGGGACTTTGAGCTGGCTGTGAAGAGACCTGGTGGGGGAGAGAAGGGGACTCAGATGTGTGTGATGCCTACTGTGCCCTCCTCAGTATGCCACAAAAATTCTCCATATTATTTGTATTATTGAGCTCTCTCTCTCTCACCTGTTCTTTAATCTTTTGCACTATTCTCTTCCAAAAGCTGGAACTCCAAATTGAAATGACAATTTGTTCCTCTCCTAGCTAATTGAAACTACAACACAGATATTTTACAAGAGAAAAATGCTCAGCTGCCTTCCCTAGATCTGTTCTGTTTGTCTCCATTTTTACATTTATACTGTCTACTCTGTTCTACTAAACTGCCTGTCATCTCCTCAGGACATTTTCTCTACTTGACAGCTAGTAGGACACTCTGACTTTCAGTCATCTCCTGTGTATGCTTTTAGGTCCTAAGGCTGACACACCATCTGGAATCTGGACCTGTGGACAATGCTGCTCCTCAAAAAGTGCCTTGTAGTCATGGGTCTCTTCATTACCATCATTGCTGATGCCTCCCTAGCTTCTAGCCGTGCAGCATCTGTTTCTAAACTTGGAGGGGTTCACCACTAATTAAGGAATATTCCCTTCCTTCAGCTGACCTATTTTGTTTCCTTGCTTAGCTCTAGAGAAGCTGATGGTTGAATTGCCTCTGGCTCACCTTAATCAACTCCATTTATTTAAGGAGTTTAAGTCGCGGCATGAAAACCTCAGTGCTGAAGGTATCACATGGCTTTCCTTTGCCCACAATGATTCCATCCCATTATCATTAATGTCAGATTTGGCACTACCTTCTATATGGTTGATTATTGGCTCCTACAACACCCAGAATGCAGCAGCTTTATAAGAAAAAAAAATAGTGGACAAAATAATTTCTTTTTTCTTTCAGTGACCCTAAAAATAGGCCATGACTGACAATTCTGAAGCAGCAAATAGCAGAGAAACTTGAAGCAACTGATTTTTGCTTTTTCTTTTTAAAAATTATTTTATACTGAGACAGTGGATGTCATTTTCATTGCAATAAGTGCCATGACAACATTAAAAGGGTTAAGACCTTGGCGAGGCCTGAGGACATTTATAAGCCCTGGTTGCCTTACCGCTTTCTTGTATCACAATTCTTTCTTTCTCCCATTGAAATACTAACTTATATAATTACCTAATTCACATATATTTGCAAGGCAATAAATGAAATGAAAAAGCTGCTCACATGCCTTGGGAACAGTGACATTACATGAAAATAGTAAAAAATAGTACATAAAAAGTGCAAATCACACAAGCATTTTGCACCTGAAGTGATGTGTAGCCATGTTCAATTTATGCATTGCAAGCTGCTAAGCCTAACATAGTAAAAATGCAGAGCACAAAGGAAAACAGCTCCAGCCTTTTCAGAAAACTGTGCATATCATTGGCAAGAGCTGGTTTGCATTAGTACCTCTCAGTTCTCTTACTGATTTGTTTGTTAGATGTAACAGTTGCCTACAGGTTGTACCTACACAAGTGAATAGAATGTAACACAAAGCCAGAACATTACAGTACATCATTGCTTCTTGGACTAATAAATATTTAAGGATAAAGCCTAAGTACTTCTCCTTCAGCATAAGATCCTTCTCTGTTGCAACTGGCAAAAAATGACTTGCAAATTGCTATCCAAAAAGGAAAAAAAAAAAAAAAAAAGAGGTGTTGATAAGTATGCTAAGGGATAATATTTTCAAACTGAATTTTGTTTCTCCATAAAATTCCAGAAACTTTCCAAGATTTTTTTTACTTCTCTAATAGCCAGTCCTGTCCCTCTACTTATAGGTTAACCGTGAGGGAATGGAGAAAAAAATTGATCTATTTTTCTCCACTACCCACTGGAGCATCCTTAAGGTCCATCCCCACACCGTAGCTTTTGAAAAGTTTCAACTCACTAGCTGATACACTCCTGGAAGAAGCCACCCAGCCCAGAGCCACGATTCAAGGCTCTTTTCTTGATAAAGCTCAAGGCTAATTTTGTCCAGGAAAGGAAAGGGAAGTGCGTAGGTCATTTGGGGATGGAGAGTCCTTCTCCCACCTCTTCCCCATTCGGGGTCAAGTTGAAGAGTTACCTAGCTCAGAGCTGCAATAATGCTCGTTAGCAGAATGGCAGGGATCCAAATGGTAATGCCAAGCTATTTCATAAGCTTGCCTTGCCTAGTCAGTTCAGTGACTTTGGGATAAGCAATCACAGCTTTACCAGAAACCTTGAAAATAATATTTGTATAGTTCACATGACAAACAGGCATGGGCAGAATGCATTTACAAAACCAGACAATGTTAATTGCTTCTGGGAGTGTCTAGAGATTACTCCACCTGAAAATATTTGAGGTTTTTGATGAAAATCATATATTGTGGCATGCAGACAGAAAAGCAAACATTTCACTCATTTTCTCTCTGGATTTTGAAATTAAGCACAAAGGGAAGAAAAAATCCAGCCTGTATTCAAAAAAAAAGAAGAAGAAGAAGAAGAAACCACATTTGTGCTTCATTTTAAAACTCCCTATCCCAGTTGTGTTGGCTTTCATGGCTAGACAGTTTTTTCTATTGAGGAAAAGTGGGTCACACAACTGAGATTTATTTCTCCTAGAACCTTAAATGCTTACTTGCTCCTTTTGGGACATTTCTTGAAAATTAGCAATTCAGGACAAAATAAGGGGAAGTAACACCATATTTTCTAAATCTAGGAACCTAACATATGCCAACTTGGAAAACTAGTCTCCCTCTATAATTAACAGAATGGTCAAAAAAGAACTGATTCTGATATGGCACTTCCAAATCTAGAAGGATATTAAAAGGTAGAAAAGTATCACTACAAAAATATCACTATCTTATTCAAGAGCACTTTTCTTGCATGCTTGATTTTGAAAGAATGGCTCACTCACACTTGTACATGTCTAATCTAGGAAAGTGAATATAGTTGTCCAAAACTTGATTTTGGACAAAATAGCTAGCTCTACAATACATTAGATCCAAATACCTGGGATAAGCAACCATTACATTGCTGTTTAAGCTGGCTGTGCAATCACTCATACTGAAATGTGAAAGTTCAGCCACGTTCAGTTCTGTTTATAGTTTGTAATACAGAACTAATGCAGATATGAATGATCTGGCCAGAGTCCATACTACCTCACTTCCAAAACTCAGCATTTTGTGGCCTGTTTTCTGAAGTGTCAGGAGATAGAGAGATTCTAAAAAAGCGTTTTAACACTTTAGTGCACAAGAAAGTAGAACCTTTGTAATATGATGTGAGAATCCAAATTTCAGCTCTACATTCTCCCATCCTGCTCCTTCACATGCAGACGTGAAAAGGCATGACTGGAGACTCATGAAGCATTAGAGTGAGAAAAGATGAACACTTCTGTTCGTCACCATTTTGTGGGTGTAATAGGCTCCCAGTTCTGTATTCATAGCTCTTCTAGAAACACTCTCCATCCTTGATTCCACAATGAGATTTCTCTTTGGCTTCAGTGGGCATTTTCTCTGAGTTAGGATAAAGCCTGTGGTGTAAAAGTCATTGTTTCACTTTCTGTGAATATCTTTTCCGATCTATGAATAAATTCCCTCAATCACAGGATAAAATCCTAAAGCTATTCTTTGAGTTGCAAGATTTTTATTGATAAGAAAGAAAAGAATGACAATGACTTTCACACCACAGACTTTACCCATCTCTATGTAATGCACCAGAAGATTTCCACTGATTCCAGGTTTGTTGTGTTTGGCCTCACTCTGGGTTTTAATACTCACTTTTGTCTTCTGGAATAGCCATTTATCAATTTAAGAAGTTATTTATGAATAATCATTTATCAATTTGAGAAAGAAAATTAACACATGTAAATATATTTTCCTATACTGAACTCCAATATGGAGTTCGCTTGTGGAAGGCTTGAAAACCAATGTTATCAAGATTCAATGGAAAAGGACAGCCATTTGAAATTCATAGTTTCGTAAGCTTTATGAGATACAAGTCTCTTCTATTTCATTATAAACTAGAAGGGATTTTTCACTGAGATCCCAGAAATAAGCTGGACACAAGAAGATGGAACAGAGGTTCAGAATACCTATTTGGGAGTTGTGAATGCCACAGACAGAAAGAAGACAAATATTGCTAGGAAATGTATTCCACAGAAAGTATATTCTACAGAAATATACATTTACTTTAATCAACATCTGACTTTCTAAGTACTTTTGTCAGAGTTTCCATTAGGCTTACTTAGCTAATATCAGTTTACCCTGAGAATTACCCTTCCATTTTAGGTGGTGGCAGTTATCTACACATCTAGAGTCTTGTAAATACTATGTTCTTTCCATACTGCATTGCACAGTGGGATACATGGCACTGTCTTATATGGGGGCAAGTCAGAAAAGAAATAACACAGAGCTTGAGCCTTGGACAATGCAAAAGGCTAGTGTTTTCTTCCATAATGCATGCAGAGTATGTCCCAGGACCTCAAAAATGGAATTTCATAAGCAAATATAAGATTGAATTTGGCGAATCTGTGAAGTGGAGTTACTATACTGAGAGACCGTCATTTTGGAGGGTGATTTAAGACCTCTGAATATTATTGTCACCTACAGTGTTATGAAATACATGTATCTAACTGTGCTGTCTGAGATCCCTCCCGGCTGCTTCAAAAGAGCAGTTATTATCATCTGCAGGCAAGATTGTCTTGCACCACAGCAGATATTAGAATGAAGGCTATGTAATCATTTATAGCATATGTGGATCTTAGCACTGTAGCTGAATTTTTTAGAATAAGCAGTAATATGTTCCAGGAATCACACATTTTCTTCATCATTACTCATGTTTCTCCACTTCAACAAATCAAAATAAATACAAAAGGGCTCCTAGTATGTTAGCAGTGAGCACAGTATCCAACATATTTTGAATGTAGGTTAAGAAGACAAAAAAAAGACAAAATAATTGTTATGCTACCAACACACACTCACAGTCAATAGTCCATGAAGAAGTAATTTATGTAGACATATCGACATTGCAAATTTTCCATGTCCTCTTTAAAAAGACACTATTTCTTCTGAATTTCCTTCTATTGTGAATGACAGAGAGGTCTCTGATTCCCAAGAAAATGCAAAAGGACCTTGAAATAAAATGATCCCATAACGGCTTGCAGTGATACACTCCTCCCAAGTTTTCAGCACAATTATATGCTCATTACTTTGGAAGAGTTAGAAAACAAGCAAGCTGCAGCTTTTAATGAAGCTTTCATAGCAGAGAGAAGAACTATGAAAAAGCATTTAAAGCAGCTCATCTCCTCCTCTATTCAGGCTCTCTTTCATTTCCAGAGGCTGTTGCAATGAGAATTGGATGCTATCCAGTTTGGATTTACAAGGAAGCAGAAAAGGAGATAATGGCGGAAATATGTACTCCCCACCCCCCACCCCATATAAATTCAGATCGTCTTTAACATTTGATCAGACTTTGAAGAACATGAGACAAAAAAGCAGCAGATACTTCCAATCATATACTTTATAATATTTGACAGATTTGAGGAGTCTCCCTGTATCCAGAGCTGCTTCAGACTTTCCTTTTGTTATTTTGGGGGGAAGATATAGAGCATAACCATTTACTTAGTTCTGCTATCTGATTATAAAATCCTGACTCAGAGCATCTAAAAGTTATGCTTACAATGCACAGACATACATTCCAGTCCTTTGTACTGTCATGTTGCCACCCTAACAAGCTAGAAATATGTATGTGAGTGGAGAAGACATTTCAGGATCAGAGAAACAGCCAGTTAACAATATATTATTGAGACCAATTTCTTTGTCAGTCCATAAAAGCTAAATGTGACCCCAATGGAGATATTCTTATTATGAAGAAGCAATTTTCCTACCCTTTTATGACACTATTTTTATTATCACCATTATTTTCAATTCTCTAATTAGAGAACACAGCATTGTTGCACAAGTATTTTCTCTTTGACTCAGATGCACACATGCATTATGGTTGCCCTGAGAAAGTATATTAGTGCAATAAGCCTGAACAATGTTCCTTTTCCTTTTTGGTGTTTCAGTACAGCTGCCAGTGGGCCACAATATTTTAATAAGAATTTTCCCTTGACTGCTATAACCTTGTGACCTTACATATGCACTTGAAAAGAAACAGTGAGTCAGAGAAGTCTATTCATTTGTTCTTCTGTTTATCAGAAACTTTGCAAGCAAAGCTTATTTTAGGTTTTATTTCTAAAAATATACAGACCCATTCAGTGGAGAAAGTAACAAATATTGACGTATGTAAAATTTTTCAAACTCAAGTGCTTGAATTTAGGAACTTAAGTTACCCTTTTGTGCACACAAATAAGTTACCTGGCTTTGTATAGAAAAATGAAATTATCATAGAAGACTGGAAAATAAGGCCACTGATGTGTAGGTGCCTAGAACTTGACCAAGGGAATTTAGTTTTGAAAACAATATTTTGCTTGTTGCTTTGTCTGCTTTTTTTTTTCATAAGAATTGCCTTTCATTGCAGAGTATCCAACCTAAACTTGAAGACAACCAAATGTCAAACATTTCTGGGGTTCCAAAAAGTTTCTAGATAACTGTGAAGAAGTCTCATCATGACTCTAACATGCAGCAAACTATTAACACCAAAGAGGGTACAAACTGCCCCTAATTTTCCTCTTCCAGACCTTGAAGAGTCCTAATTCTTTTGTCATTCTGAGGGATGCTGTGAATCAATTCCCTACTCAGAATTTCATTTCAAAGATCCAATACAGCCCTAAATGTCAGCTGTGTAGAAATGGCTCCTCTGTTGTTTTTTTTTTTCAGCTAAAGTCTGTATATATTTCACTGCTCAGAAGTCAATGAAAGGGTTTTATGGCAGGTCTAGTAAAGTGCAGTTCTCCAATTACAACCTAGCTGAAAAATATACAGTAGGGTTTTTTTCTTTTTTACTTCCAGGCAATGAGTTTTGGTCATGTCAGTTAAACCCACCTCAAAGACGGAGAAAGAAAGACAGAAATGACTGTTCAGTGAACCTCAGGAGAGTTATGAAGTTATACAACCTCAGAAGGATTTTAGGCAGTTTTATACTGCCCAGCTCAGCTCATATTTATATCAACTGTCTCAATGGCCTGAAATGAGCTAAGCTACAAGACTCATAGAGAAAAGTACCTCTACTGACTGATGCACTGATGAAATCTAGTTTGGACATGGCTGGATGAAACAGAAAAGAGGGTTGATAGCTGTACACAAGATGAACCTTGCTATGATACATTTCTTGTAAGCAAAAACTAGATAATGCACAAAAAAAAAGGTACATGAAGGAAATGAATGATCAGTAAAGAACAAGGAACACTGAAAAAATTAAACACTTCCATGTAAATGCATTTTTGTCCACATTACTGTTTGAATTTGGAGGAGGAAAAGCAGCGGCAATCTGTATGGTTGTCATACAACTGCAATTGTTACTTTACATAAGAAATATAAACATATCCTAATTCAGTGCAATTGTCCAATTGTGCTTGGATTTTGACTAAGTGAGACTGTTAAAAAGTCTTCCTAGAATCTGGAGATATTCTAAAATATCATGTTCTGACGGTGAAGATTTACCCAAAATTTCACCTGATAAGATTTTTCATCTTGTCTTGAACAGGGTAATTTACCATACTCCGCATGCTGTATTGCATTCATATATGTAGAGAAGAACTGGACTGATTATCTTCAGGTTTCCTGCCACTAAACTCGGCAAATTAGCTGCTCATGATTCCAGCAAATGATTGTACTTTTTTTCTAGTGCTCTGGGAGAAATTGAACTGCAAAGGTTTGGCTGGGAATCTAAGAACTTGTTTATAAGCTTCTAAAAGAGGAAAGAGATATATAGCTGCTGTTATAATTAGTAAAAAGTACTGCAAAAAGATACAAGACAGTCATGATATCTCAGACAACTCAAAGAAACTGAACTGCATTTTTCTTGGTGTCTCTTTTGTAGGGGTAAACAGGCTGCCATGTATCACAATCAACAACAAAAAGCTGTTGTAGAACTGACCGAGGCCAGTCAGCGTCCTCCCAGTCCCTAGAAAAGGCATTGAGCACATCCTCATCAAATTTGTTTCCAAATACATGAAGGACAAGAAGTCCTTCAGTCAGCAAGGATTTTCCATGAGCAATCCATGCTTGACCAGCCTGTTTGCCCTGTGTGATGAAATGGCTGGCTACATGGACCTCCACACATTTTCCTCTGTAAGATGAGGAGATGTGGGCTGGACGACCAGCCCATGAGATGGACTGAACTTTGAACTTCCAGAGACGTTCTCTTGAAAGACAATTATAAATACAACGGAGCCAAATTCTTCTTGGCAGGGGCAGATGGTAAAACAAGTGGCCGGGGAAGTTCAGATTGGACATTAGAGAAACTACCTCAGTAGGAGGGTAATGGGCAGCACTGGAACAGGTTACCAAGAGAAACTATGAAATCTCTGGTTTTCAAGACTCAGCCAGAAAAAGCTACAGCTGACCAGACCTAGTGCTGGTGACAGTCTTGTATCAGGCAGGAGTTTGGACTAGATGTCGTCCAGAGGTCCTTTCAAATTAAAGAAAGAGAAATTTTCACTCTTCCAAATAATTTGGCTCAGGATATCCAGAACTAGGTGGAACGGAGAACCTGTCAGAGACATCACAAGATCTGTCATCCTAATGAAGGGACAAGTTCTGGTTCAGTGAGTTGAAAACTTCAGAGTCAAAGCTAATGAAGTTACTATCCATCGCAAGATCTGCAAATAACCTATTCCATTCCTAATATTAGAATTATATAATTATGCACACGGACTATATATGCAGTTTGAAAGCTCTTCTCAGATTGTATTGGACATCAAGGAACTTTACTTCCAAGTGTTCAACTATACTGTGACACAGACAGCCACCACATTTATTTATATTATTTATATTATTTCTTAATGAACATCTCCCTCAGAGGGAGCAGGAAGAAAGGTAAGCATCATAATGTCAGAGGATCTGACTTTACTGACATTGATCCTTCTCTTAAGTAGGGGATAGCAGCAGAGGAAACAACTGGGGCATAGATAGAGGAAACTGAAGAAGAGAATTAACACACCAATTATTCTTCATAGTTTCTTATTGCTGTAGTGTCTGGTCATGTACAAGGACCCTGTCAGTTAAACACTTTACAAACACATGACAAAAATGGTCTCTGTCCAAACAAACTTACGTTAAATATTCCACAATAGCTAAATGTCTTCTCTTATCAAAAATAAATGCAATTATCCACATCTCCCTAAGCCTGTATAAATTTCACATTACATTAGTGTGCCATGGAAATATTAGAGAGAAGAGTCTTCAGAAGGAAAACCATGTCTTTAACAGAAAAAGGCACCCTTTACCTATCTCCCCTTAATGGAGTGGAAAGACTCTCTTGGACTCCTCCTTTCAGTTAAGAGATAACAATTTGATATGAAATACCTGGGCCCCATATCTAGCCTCAGAGTTAATCCATGTTTGACCCATTATCAAAAAAACACTGGCTGCCTTTTCTCCATGGCCAATTACAAGAGATTTGTCTTGTAATAAGCAAGGATAAACCATGCTTAATGAGTAATGTATGGTGATTGAATAAAGTGCATTTGGTATTAAAATCCTGCAACTGAACTGGTTCCCAGTAGAGGCCAAAGTGTGTGTGAGGATTGCTTAAAAGAAAAAGTGCCCGGCAAGAATGGCTTTGTCAAATGTAGCTTGTTTCCTAACACAGAACAAGGCTTCTGATGTCCATGTAGGACAGATACAACTGCCTTTCTTAAGCCTTGTCTGAAAGTTTTATCATTCATATCCTATAGCTACATTTCAAAGTCAAAGCAGAAGTCTTTGTGATACCCAAGCTCAGATTCATCCTGGTAAAGTTCCATTAGAGGCAGGGCCATTAAATTAGAGGTGGGTTTGGCTACTGGGTCTAGTGAAAAAAAAAAAAACATTCTAAGGAAAAATACAGTACAGTACAGTTCCCACATTTTACAATCAAAAATAGGTTGTAAACTCTTCAGGGGAGGATTTATATCTTCCTCTGTGTTTATAAAATGCTGAAGTCTGAGTCTCAGTGCTAATTATGGCTATAGCACAAATAATAAATAATAGCAATTATCACCACAGCACAAATAGTAAAGTGCATATACTTTAAAATTTAGCTTTCAGATAAAAAGGTTGTTTTTTCATTGCATGAATGGATCATTGCATAGTTATCATATTATTGATTTTTGAAGACGCTCTTATAATAAAAATATTATCAGTCTGCCAAAATCCTTAAATTATTTAAAATATAATCTTTTTGCTTACTTAATAATGCTTAAGCACAGGTTATCTTAATATTCTACTGAAAAATTGTGGAGGAGCAGTTGGCATTTTCAAATTTTATTTTTTAGGGGGTTTTGCATTTTTAAATACAAAATAAAATGAACTATTGAGGATTTCATTTAAAAAAACTAAATTTTTAAATGTTTTTGATGGATTTATGTTTATGGAAATGAAAACATTTAAAATATTTATGAAAAGTATTTTAAACAGGTTTAATTGTGGGAGAAATTGTGCCAACAGTTGCTTCAGTGTAATTTTGGAGTAGGTGTATCAATGGTCTGCCAGATTAAAACAAATTTAAATACAAACAAAATTAGGGTTTTGCCCTATTTCAGTTCACACTGGATATGTTTTGAGTCTAGTAGCTTTGGCAGAGCCCTTTTTAAGAAACAAAGTAGGCACATACTATGACGTAATTTATTTGGCTAATACATTATTTACTTACTGTATTTCATAATTTTTTTAGGATAAATTTTCTTTATATTTTTAGAGAAAGAATTTGAAATGGACTATATCTGTGAATACCTGCAAATTGTTTTCCTACTCCACAGTGACAGATCATGCTTCTACAAAATCTTTCTGCAGAAATGTATCTGCAGACCTGGAGGTATAAAGGGAGAAGTACTGGATATTTATGCCTTGCAGGTGTGTCTTATTCACCCATGCAGTGAAGTTTTGTAGATCAAGCAGTCTCTGGAATATATTTTCTTTCCATACAGGACAGATTTAACTTTATACACAGTCAGAGATTATATTTTTAAATACTAAATAACATATAATAGAATGTATAATAGAATATATTCTAGCCTTCTGAATCATTCTATGATAAAAAGAAGGAAGGATGCAGTACCCCGGACATAAATATTGTATGCAAATCATCTTATTCTGCTTGGTACTTGGGGGAATAATGTGCAGAGACTTAGAGGTCTGGAAAAACTTTGTGTGCAGCCATCCTTATATATGTATAAATCAGAAGCAAATCCAGCCACTAGAGATAAAGGCTAAATCTGAAGTTAAGTCTGTCAAATCTTCATCTCTTGGAAGCTTCCTGTTTTCTACCTGAAAATCTTGCTAGGTGGAATCTGAGCACATGCATTTCACTGGAGGTCTGTGTACGCACAGCAAATCTAGAGCATTCGCGCATCTCTGCAGAGCCCATGCAGACAGAGAATCTCAAAGATATCACTTCAGATCTCAGTTTCGTTGTAGTACATCTGCGTGATCTTGGACAAAGCACTTCAATGTTGTCTCCTTGTTCTCTTTTCAGCCTGCCCATACATTGTCTGCCTGGCCCACTTAGAAGAAACTACCGATTTCTCTACTTTTGGCTGGGTTGTAGACATTGCAACACAAATGAGAAATAATAATCTATCATTTTCCAGCTGTAATACTGCTGGCAAACTTTAACCAGGGAAAGTTAAACGGCTCACCAGGAGCAAAACAACCTCTGGCTCAAAGCTGGAAGAGGTTGTGATCCCTTAAGGAGGAAAGACATCTTCCAGGAAGAGCCTGGAGTGGAAAATGTTGCGCTGCAGAGGCTGAATGGCTCTCAACAGTTGAGCTTGCTGGCATAAATCTAAAACTACAGCAACTGCAATGTAGAGACTGCAGAACAGATATGGCACAAGGGGAAGGGCTCACTCTGCAGCGTGAACACAGCAGGAGGAGAGCAAGCAGCGGGGCAGGGACTGGGACTCTCCTGGGCTTTGACGTACCGCTTGAGGTGCTCACTTGATATTTCTCCTGAAAAGGTTTAATTAGGTTCAGATACAATGTTTTTGTTCTCTCTGACCATTCATTTTTCCCCAGCAAGGAGCAAGCCACTTCTCTGAATACAAATTTGCCGGCTGTCAGCACTGAGTCTGATGTGTTTCCTGAATGCATGAACAAGTAAAATGAAAATTTTTGAAGTCTATATAAAGACTTTGTGTGCATGTGACACCCAGATTGCACATTTTATTGTGATCTTTTCCCTCTCATTTCTATTCAGTCTTATTAATTCTAAATCCATCTTCTTCCTCTCTTAAATGTTATTTGTACCATTTTATCATCACTGTTCATTTTTGTCCCTTCCATAAAAAACAATAAAATATTAATGTGGCATAAAAAAATCTGTCTGTGCTAGTAATCCCTTGAAACCATTGATGGAATCCATGAATAAAATATGAATCTTTATTTTCCTTGTAGTATATCAGATTTCATGTGTTTATTACATTTTTTGTGAAGTGAGCTTGTCCACATTTTGTTTGTTTGTTTGCTTGCTTTTATTTAGGTAGCCTTTGATTTATCAACCATTGGCAAAAGTGATGTCTGATATAGTCTTATGTGAAACATGACACTTTCATTTGGATAAATTTTCTAGTCTCTCTCATTTGAAAAAGAGAAGAGAGGAGAGGAGAGGAGAGGAGAGGAGAGGAGAGGAGAGGAGAGGAGAGGAGAGGAGAGGAGAGGAGAGGAGAAGAGAAGAGAAGAGAAGAGAAGAGAAGAGAAGAGAAGAGAAGAGGCAAGGCCTTGGCCTCTCCTTGGCCTAGGAGAAAGTCTTTTGATTGTGATGAATGATGTTCACTATAAAAAACCAAAACCTTCAGACCGGGGGTATTGTAACAGTAATGCTAATTTCTTTGGAAAATATTGCTTTCTTTAGCAATCTTAATCAACATCTTTATTCCAATTACACACTAATCTGAAAGTTTAAGTGGTTTTTTTTTGACTGTAATTATGCCTGAGTCTCATTGTGCAAGACTGATGGTAATATAAATCTGAAGCAGTTTTTCTGAGATGTCTACATTGCCTACAGTTATATTGGTGTACTGACAAAGGACTGTTCATTTGGGTGGCATGTTCTTGAGATAATCTAACCAGAGATAGATTTTTATAACACTGATTTTCTAACAAACCATTTCATGGAGGCAAGAGACAGTTTTTGTGTTAAATCTGTGAAACAGAGACAAAAAATTCATAACGAACAACACTCATTTCAAAAGACAATAATGAACATAGCTGCTGGCATAATCTAAGAAATCGCTGACCACTTAGGGTCTTGTGGTTGTCACTGTGGCACACATAGTGTTTAAAATAGAGTTCTTCCTGCTCCAGAAATGCAGGTGAGTATCCTGATAAGCTGAACATTACAAGTTTTGTTTGGAGAAGAAAAGTCTACTCTTTTAATGAAAAGCATATTATGGATTTAGAACAACACATGCAGAAAAGAATGAGAAAGATGCCTCAGAATCCTTAAAAAATAAATTAATACACAAATTATGATATAATATGCAACATTATATACAAAGCCTTTTTAATTCATCCTGAGAGAATGAATATTGTTATCAAGCTTGACAACAATATACAGCATTATGATAGTATTATAGCTGTACCATCCATATTTCTTATTAAATATTTCTCAAGTAAACTTTGCATCATGCTTAATATTAAGTTCTAAAGCTCAACAACAACCATCTAAAGAGGAAACATTATTAGAGCAAAAAGGAAGCTGAAATTCATACAGAGTTTTGGCTTAAGCTGGAAGGGTTGGGAACACCTGGTGGTTGGATAATGTCACCAGAGCGAAGTCTGCTAAACTCACAAATCTAAGCAGAGCTTGAAGGGAAACTGCAGTGTTTGGTCTATAGTACATGATGTAGCATGTTTGTATTTGTAACTAATGATTGATGACATATTGCACAAACACCACTGTGATGGCTGTGTAGTATAGAGGAGATTTTATTTGTTTGTTGTTTCTTTTAAGCAAAGTTCACCACTACAACACATCCAAAGGAACTTTTTTCCTTCCTATGTCCCAGTAATTCACTCCAGTTCCTTAAAATATAATCAGGTGAGAAATAACTACAAAAAATGGCAACTACTAATTTTCTAAGAGTGTTTCCTATTTCAGGTGTATAGTTAGTACAGGGAAGTTTGATCCATGTGTATCTGGTTTACTTTGCCCACTGTCACAGATCTCAGAAAGTCATCTAGTATTGGAGGTTGCAACACAACAAAACATTTGAGAGCTCTTTTGAAAATGAAGGGATTTTCCTCTATGGATTAGTAGCAGTAGTAATTTTCAGAAGCATCTGCCTTTCACATGAAAAAGGAGGTATGGATAGTTAGTCAGTGATTGCAAGTGCATTTTCAGATCTTTGAGGAAGGGTCTGATGATTCTTTCCTGACAACGGATGGGGATTAGCCTCAAAGGCTCAGTGTCACTGTTGCTCTTGAGTGCTTCATGCTCCGCAGCTCGGAAGGAAACCAGTCTTTTCCCAGTGACCCTGCTCCACTGTGGCCCACTTCCTTCTAGAAAGATTCTCCAGTTGGCTTAATTCATAAAACGCTGACAATAACATGGAAAATATCCAGTCAGAGAAAAAAGAGGAAACTCTGAAGAGACTGTATGGAATGACGATTAGTTGCTGTAATGGCCTGAATTGTAGCACTGAGTGATTTCCATCAAATGAATGTGACGAATAACAACTGCAGATACAAATCTAGACCTATCTACAGACACTTTGCAAGCAAACAAGAATGGGACTACTTCAAGAGACTGCTTAAACCAGTCTGCTCACAACAGAAAATAAAAGATGATGATAGAATTGATGTTACCTGAAAAACAAGATGAATTTGCTAAGTAGTGAGAAAATGCACTGCACCCTCTTTTTGAGGGGGAATCATAGGTTTGCTTTTTGTTTGTTTGTTTTAGTGAAATTCTCCCTAGAGGAATGATGATCATTGTCTCTTGTGGAACTCAGACAAAAAACTACTTTATTGATCATTACTCCTTACCACAAAGTTAAAATTAAAAATAGGTATTAAAACTGGTTACAGTATAACCTGGCACTCTATAGCTGGCTGTGTACAATAAAAATCACATCAAGTTCTCCTCGTCAGAAAAGCCATCACTGATCCAATTTCAAAGTTCTGCAGTGGTAATTGAAGGCTGCAGGAGGCTGTTCAGCAAAACTTAAGATTAGGACATAGTGAGAACATGTCAGCATGCAGCTACGTCTCAGCCGATCTTTTAAAAATTCTGAGTAGAAAGTGCTGCAGAATAGGGCTTAATATTACAACTAGCTGAAAAGTCTATCACTCTATATACTCAAGAATTAAGAGAATTTAAAGTTTATGTCAAGTAGGTACATTTTACTTTTTTTTATACATTAGTTTTTAAAAGGTTATTGATCTTTTATAACTCTGCTAACTTCTATATTCTGAGAGCTCATTGTGTTTTTGGCTAGGAAGAACAACAATATTACTGCAAGAAGATCAGTCTCGGAGACTGGAAGATCAGTCTCTGAGTACATAAACAGTATGAATATATGCCATAAATATATTTATAAAGATAGTTGGATACTATATGCTTCAACAGCAAAGGTCAGGATTAAGTCCTAAAGATTATCATTTCAGAGAAACTGCAGCCTGCACTTTTGTAACTCCCATTTACTTCACACTGGAAATTCTCTCAGTTATATCTTCTTTTCTTTCTGGGAACTGGAGCTAGGTAATTTTTAAAAGGAAGTCATCCATATTGATGTTCTTAGACCCTACAACGTCACTGTACAAGGATGCTGTACTTTTGAAGAACATCTCAGTCCCTGTGCAGTCTCTGATCTACCCCAACATTACCCTGATTTGTGGTAGCTTCCTGGCTTATATGCTTTGGTGGTAGATGGATGACATAAATTATAAATTATTAAGGCAAAGAAAAGGGTAGCCTGGGAGATTACTAACCAATTTTCTAAAGAATTATCTAGCAGAAATGCCAGTTTTAAACTGTTTCATATCCTTTTTAAATCTAAACAAAGGCATTTAAAGTGACCTGCCAGTATCTCTCTAAGTTGATTTCCAACCTTCATGCATTGTATTGTTTTTTTCTTGTTGCTCCTATTGCTGGTATTCAGTGACACTGAAAGTCCTGTAGAGTTTTGCAAGAAGATTAAGATGCTTGCTTTGGGAATTATTTATTTCCCTCATTTTGGGGCACAATATCTTTATTAACCTAATGCTGAATCTCTTTGCATTATTGCTATTGAAATAGTGAACTGCAACTTACACTATATTATGCTAGGTGCTGCTGTTCATAATGAGACATACCCTGACACTAGATCTCACAGACCAAATGAAAGAGATAAAACATGTGAAAGGAAAATTATCACCATCCTCTTTTCAACCCATTTCTACAATCCAGCACCTGACTATCCCCTTCATTATTTTTATCAGACACTAATACTATTTCATGTTACTTAAAAATCAAGGATGACCTCCTTAGCTGCTTTAAATAGGATAGCTGCATGGACTCAGAGTTCCCTCAATTAGAGCCACAAGAATCTCACTTCCAGTTTGCATTATTAATATATAAACCAAACAATATAAACCATTTATGTCAGTAACAGCAAGACACTTTAAGCAAGACAAGCATTTGCTTAAGCTGCTTCAATAAAGTACTCCTTAAATTATTTTATTTTCTTGTTACCTTCCAACATTCTTTCTTATTGATAGTAATTTTTATAATAAGATAAAAATCCTGGATAGGACAAATGGTTTAAGTATTTAAATATAGAGATGAAAGCTGCTACAGTAACTTTACCAACCTGGAAAAGCTGAGCAGTGAAATCATGAATGGAATTAGCAAAAACACAGCAAAAAAGAGCAGGGTTTGGCATATACTGCACTATGAAGCAATGAAGCTTGGTACCATAGACTTGTTTTCAAAAAGTCTGTAACAACTGTGAAGTCTCAGTGATCAGTGAAACCAAAAGCTCAAGTGATTTATTCATAAAGGCTTTGCTTAGCTTTTAAGTCAGAGAAAATTTTCCCTTAGTAAGGGCTTCAGAATAAGACCCCAGATGACAAAAGGCAATAGATCAAGAAGAAGGATGTAATACGTTTGCAAAATGTGAAATGTCACTTATTCGCATACAAAATCATTTCCTAGTACTTTTCTGTGTGCCAAAGAGAAGCAGTACCTTCATCAAGAATTAATTACAAATTGTGCAAAATAAAGATAATTTTATGCTTACTAGAAAAAAAATCTCCATGGCTAGATTTTAGTTAAATATTACATTATTTAAATAAAAGAATTTTCACCTAGACAATGAGGTGATATAACTGACATGGACTTTCTTTTCCTGTTAAACTCCAACAGCATCAGCAAGTCTTCACTTTTATTGGACTTCAAGTATCACTTGCAAACTCTTGAAGATGAATAGGACTAAACATTTATCACAATAGGATAATAATGAAAGATGTATGCTTTCATTTTCAAAGATCTTGTTAACTTGTTAAGGAGTACTTTTTCTTTTTTGCATGTCTGCTGCAGTATATACAGGGGAGATAAAATGAAACACCACTTTGTAGCAAGGAAAGTGTTTTTTTTCTCATTATTTTCAGTGTTACTCTCAAGGGCAATAGGTTATTAGTGAGCCTTTCATTCTCCAGTGCAGGAACTTTCAGACTTCAGAAATTATAGTCCATTGAGTGAATGCACTCCTTGAATTTCTTTATTGCTTTCATGTTGCTAAGGCCTGTTTTGGTTTTCAATAAAATAATTAACTGCTACACAAAACAGGAGAATGACAATGGAAGCATAAGAGTAACAATCAAGAACTCCTCAAACAATCTAGAAATAGTATGAACTGATTTTTTGTTTAATTGGCAGTTCTGAAAAATCAGGAGAAATCACTTTGGATTCGCTCTAAAAAAAGCACTTTGAAACCTTTTGAACTAAAAAGTAAAAGTAAGATTTTTTGTGAAATTAAAACCTCCACTTACTCTGGGCTTTAAAAATGTTTCAAACTGTTTAACAATAAATTTTAAAAAGATGAACATATTTTGCTTTTTAAAACTTTGCAATTTTTAGCTTGGGATTTGTTTCCTGAAATTTTATTTATCTTTTCCCAGTTAAAAAACTTAATGGAATTAATTGGCAAAATATTGGCATATTAGCAGTGTGAGTTGACTTGTCTGTGTATTTTTGGTGCAAAAGCTATGGTCAAGAGATTTTTTTCTGGTGTTAAACACAAGTTAGTGTATACAATCACTGCTTTTCTAGCCTGTCATTCAACGGAAAAAACATGCTGTTTTTCATTACTTGCTATTAGGCCTCTCCCTTAACCAAAAATAGCAATAAGCAACATATGGTTTAATTATGTTAGCCCTGAAAAAGCATGTATCTGTGGACTGACTCTAAAATATGTGAAGTGGAAGAGAAACAAATTCTTCTTTAGTTGAAAGGCTTGGAAGGTGACCATATATATTCTATAATCTTTGTATGGGTGCACTAAAGAGCAGAGAGTAGACTACTGGATACAATATCCTCAGATGAAGCAGTTACCCCAGGAGTTAATCGCAATGATTTCATAGGGGTAAAGTCATTTTTACTTGGGGGAAAGAAAAAGAAGGTTAGACAAGTGCTGAAGATGCAATTCCCAGCACATGCTGTCTCTTCTGAGTCTTTGTTTTAATGCATGGCTGGATTTGTGTGCCGTCCCCACTTAAACTCTCACACTGCAGTACACAATCTAACAGACTGTGATGCATCATCTGGCATCTGATATTCAAAAGGGATCAATTTTCTGAAAACCGTGGAAGGGAGTCTTTCACTTCACCTAGACTACCAAAAAAAAAGTTCAGTTTTACTCTCATTATTAACTAGAGCTCAATACCTGAAATGTGCAAATGGAGAAGTAGTAAATTCAAAATCCTCTGGTTTGTACCTCTTTTTGCATATAACTTGTAATGTAAAAGACACACTATGTGAAACTGTATCACAAGCAAACAAGAGAGGAAAAGAATTGCCTAGATATACAGTCTGGATAAAGCCATCAGCAATGATTCACTGTGGAAGTTTATCACACAAAATGACAATATTTTAAAACCTATTTTTTTGTATAGCCATATCTGTGATGGTCGCCTAAGAAACCTTGCAGCTGTGCACTGACACATGGAATAAGGTGCCACATCACTAGCAGAGTAGTTGCACAAATTTAACCTTTAAATCTTCATAGCCAGATTATGGTATGGATCACTGAAGAAAAGGCGAAGTCGGTAAATTTTAACCACTGCATTCAATGAAATTTGCAGTTACTTCATAGCAAATAGCTCTTTACTTTACACTGATGTTTCAACCAAAAGCTAATAACCATCTTTGAAACAATAGGCATGAAATTTGATTTAAGATGTGTTTCATTATTAGGCTAGCCTGTTACCCGATAGTTCTCCAAATCTCCAATATAATCTTAATGTTTGGATATAATATCCCAGATATTGTTTGGGAACAGATTGGCCATTAACCAGCCTTTGCCAGTAACTTAAATGCAACTGAATTAATGTGTAGGTCCCACAGCCACTCATACAAAAAAAAAAAGAAATCTAATGGACTTTTAAAGTCAATTTGGTTGTTGCTTTTTTTCTATTTCTTAGATAAGTTCTTAATTACTCCTATTTGGAATCTAATAATACTGGCTACACTTGTTGATGTTTGGTCTTACTTTTTTAAAGAAGTGTTGGACACTTGGAAAATTTTGTCTTCTGGAATATATAGTTAGTACACTCCTGATAAAAATCTGAAAATAACATTAGAGATGCAATCTTTTCATGTTCCTTGAGGATGTTCATTTGTTTGTTGAAGAACTTTATCACTGATTGCTTATGCCCAGGGCAAGAGGAATGCCACATTAAAAAAAAGAAATGTTGTTTGTAAGTACAGGAGCAATGCTCCCACCTAAAATAATCACCGTTTTAGCTCCTTCCATTTTGAAGATACCCCTAAGCTAATGTCCTGTGAGTCAACTTGAAGAAACTATCAGCACTGCTGGTGAAAACTCAAGTATTTTTTTCTTTCATACTATCGAAGGGTTTCAACCTACTAAAATTCATTTAAGTGTCAAAATTAGTATAAAAGCCAAATGGGAAAAAAACTGTCAAAGAATAAATAAAAAGGAGGGAAGCGACATGTCTATTCAGTCCATCACTGACTGGCTGAAAGCATTACTGGGAGCTGTTTATTTAAACATAATTTGAAAGCCTTCACTTCACTGCAAATCTCTATTTTATATTCCAGCAAACTACTCTAGCTTTTAGCCATCCTTAGCACTGGAAAACTTTAAGACTGTCCTAACAAGTTCCCTTTGGGATGATTTTATCCAGTCAACATAAAAAGGCCTTGCTGAGATAATCATCCCTAACCCATTTCAAGCCTACTCCAACCTCATTCTAACCCTGCGGTTGTTGATTTTAGGAGCTGGCCTGCTGTAGGCCCCCTGCTGATCGGGGAGGGAGCCTGAAGGCAGTTCTTGCCCTTTTCCGTAGCTGTTTAACTTGGCTTCCACTTCCTGTGTGATTCTCCCTGAGTGTGTGGGGCTTGGCAGGGCTTTCCCTGTTTTTAATATACAAGTACTCAATAAAACAGATGCTCTTCATCAAAGCCATTTTACCGTTTTCCCGAATGTTCCTGTGCGCCGGGATAATTCTTCAAATGCAGCTTTCCTGGGGGCTGCTGGTTTCACTCGTTTTTTTTATTGTCTTTCGATCTCCACGTCACCTCCTGGTGGTGGGGAGAAACCCGGCGAAAGCTGCAGCTCGGGCAGGGGACGGCAGTGGTGGGGAGGGGGGGGATAGGAGCGGCCGCACAGAGCCATTCCGGAACTTTCCAGGCCCTTCAGCGGCGGTTGGGCTGGGGTCAACTGCCGCTGCGCCCAACTGCCGCAGCCCAACTGCCGCTGCCCAACTGCCACAGCCCAACTGCCGCCGCCCAACTGCCGCCGCCCAACTGCCACAACCCAACTGCCGCTGCCCAACTGCCACCGCCCAACTGCC
>NW_020447197.1:5352938-5484618 GCF_003343035.1 Apteryx rowi | reverse complement strand
GAGAGTATCTAGGCGGTGGCTGAGGCGCTGCGAACACTCTCCGCGGCGGAGCGCGGAGCGGCGGGTGTTTCGGTAGCTGGCGGGGCGGGGGCGCGGCGGCCGGAGCACCGGGGCGGTGAGTGTGCTCGTCCCTTCCCTGCCGGCGCCCCGGGGAGGGGGGCGGCGGTTTCCYAGCGTGGTTTTGTCCCGTAGGTCGTGGGAGGCTCTCCGCGCTGGGAGGAGCGCGGCGGCGGTAACGGCCGCGGGGAGCGGTTGCCCCCGCGCGAGCCCGTCCGTTGGCGCCTGAGGGGAGGCACCGCCGGCGCGTCGCCGCCTTCCCTCCCGCCGCGGCGGGGCGAGCGGCGGCGAGGGAGGAAGGTGTTTCCCCGCCGATAGGAGAACTTGGAGAGAGAGGAAGGGGGGAAAATATTAATAAAAACCTGCTGCTGTCAAATCACCCTTTGGGCGCGTCTGCACCCGCCTGTGGCGCCTGCGAGCGTGTTCACTCTGCTCGGTGGAAACAGGAGTCGTTCCTCTGAGGAGAGTCTCAGCCCSCCTGAGCAGCGTCTTTATTTGAGCACGGGCGCTTTATTTCCGAGTAATTCTGCGATGAGTGTTGCAGCAGTACTTTAGAACTCGTTCATGCCGGAGAGAGTAATATGATACAGGTCTGTGTGACTTTTCTGCTAGCTGCCCAGCTAGAGCGATACTTCTGAAGCCYTTTTTCGATGGGCTTCCCGTGTTTGAGACACGAGTTTTGGTGGGTTTTTTTTTTTTTTTGGTCAAAAATCATAAGGAAAAAGATTGATAGATATTTTAAAGAATTATCTGGCCATCTCCTAGTCCCAAGGCAGGGTCAGTTATGCATGAAGATTTTGTATACAGTTTTATATGGATACATACAGCAGTTACTCTTTCCGTTTCCAGTCAGAACACTTGCATGTCCTGACCACTTGACCCATGACTGTGTTTATTATGAAATTTGTGACTATGAATAATCCTTTTGTGTCTAAAAGCAGAAGTTACAGCTTTAATCATATGGTAGCCTYCCTTTTACTTATAATAACATTGTAAAGCATTTCAGTGCTCAAAAAACTGTAGAAGTATACAGAGTATTTAACTTTTTTGTYTATTAGGAAACTTAAATGAACTTGCATGTTATTTGCTGGAGATAATTGTGTTACTGAAAAGCTTTAGTTTAAAAGTTTTTAATTGTATTTAAAAAGAATTCAATATTGTTGAAGTGTGTAACTCAGTTTTGGGTTTGTATCTGCATTTGATTACATCAGTATGAAGACTTTTTTTATTATTAATATTGGCTAGTATGGCCTAATATTAACAAGACACACAATCTGATGCAAACAGGTGAATGAATATGCAACTGATTAAACTTATGAAGCATTGTCTGTAACTTCTAGCAGCAGTGAGATGGCAAAGTGGGAAGACTTTGACATCTGTCTATCTGAACATACATATCATGTACACATACCACATACGTTAACATATGCTTCACATGGGTAAGTAAGAACTCTTAGAAAGATGCCTGAATTGTTGTGCTTCATTATGTGTACAGATTTTTCCCCTTCCTCCACCAGTTTATTTTGTTTTAATCGGATCTATGTATGATCAATATATCAAATATTTAATATATCTTGTCATTAAAGGACCAGTCATATAACTTGCATAATGTGTGTGAACTGTTTCATTAATTGCCTATTATCTTTGATTCCCCAAGTCTTTATCAGTCTCTATCAGTTTTGATATGACCAGTACTTTAGTTTGATGGAAAACTATGCTACCCTGCTTAGATGAGAGACTTTACCAAAATGTCATCTCATAGATTGATGTATATGCATGTCTATGATATTTTATCCTTTCAGTGAAATCAGTGTTTTAAAATAAAGCTACAAAACTTCATACAGTTGTAGTGGTACTAGTTTTTAAAATAGAATATTCTACTGAACTATTTATATCCCTCTATCAGTTTTGTATTTCCCAGGTTCTGTCTCTTTTAAGCAGTGAGGTCTTGGACTAGATTTGTACTTCGCTATTTTCATTTCCTTCATATTTTTCAGAGCTGTTGTAGCTGTRAGCTTGCTTGAGTGTGATGGGGAGTTATCCTCTAGGAGGTGAGGGAGGGAGAAGGAAGGGTTGTTGGGCTTTTTCTTCAAGGGTACAGGTTAGGGTTGGGTATTGTATTAAATAACCCCTTTCCTTAATAATGCAAGCTTTAAGGTATGTTTATACCACAACAAATGTGTACTTCTGTGGTCTAGGTTATATCTTTGTTAGATATTTGAAAATCTGAGTGGTTTACCTAAGGTACAGCTTTCTTCATTCTGTTCTTTCTAACTTAYGTGGGGAAGATGAAAGAAAAAAGAAAATTTGTGGAGCTAAATTGTTCATGGAAAAAAATCAATTCAAGCCAACTTTAGTATCAGCTGTGTAATTAAATTTCAGAAAGGCATGTAGCTAACAGAAATATTTACAYGACACAAGATGAAGTTAAAAATACCACGTTTTTCCAAGTTATTTTCTTCATATCCTCCAAAAAGGGAATTTGGAATTAGCAAAGTGTAAAAGAAAAATTACGTGTTTTGATGGAAAGCTGAAAGTAGGGCTTGCAGGACTCAACAAGGAGAGCAAGCAAGGTTGAAACTTATGAAGGGGCTGGTTCTTCTTCTGCCTCTTCTTGGTTTGGTTTCAATTGTATTGGATGGAGAGTGGGGGAAGAGAGAGAACTGGAATTAAAAAGAAACCTGAAATCAAAAGATACAGCAGGAAGTCTTTAAATTTCTGCTGCATTGTAAAATGCATGGGTGTGTTCTAGAGATCCCAAATCCCCCTGTACAGGGAGGGTAATAGTGGACAGAATGCTGTTTAATCTTTTGAATCACTTTTCTCTGATGAAAGCCCCAAAAGATCTCCCTTGTTTGGTGATTTTAATTTTGGTTATCAAATATATGGGTATTCTCAGTAATGAGTAGTTAGGTATCGCAAGCKCATGTGACTTAAAGAATTAGGAAGGAAAAAGGCAACCCAAACTTTCCTTTTAAGAGAAAAAGAAGCAGCCTTAAGGTTTATCTTAACTTTGCCATAAGATAAGTGAGTTCTATCCATGAGTGGAAAGCTATTCAGAACTATTTGTTATGTAAATGATTACCAAAAGTAAAATAGATTCTRTATTCTTTATTTTCAATTGTTTTGATATCTGCAGGGGAGAGGGCCTACTTATGTAACTGGTGAGCCATATAATCCAGTTTTGCTCAGTCAGAGCAATCTCATATTGCAAGTGTATGAATGCGTATGCAGGGGACTGGACAAACTTGCTCTGTGGCTGGCTATGCCATACAGTACTGTACTTCTGACTTTCAGTGCCTCTAACTTAAGACAGATCTAACACTTGTCTACAGAATTACACGAAGCATCTAAGAGACAACCTAAGGTGAATGTTTGTGGCATTTGTTTCCTTTCCCCTGAAGATATTAACACAATTGAAAATGAGGAATATAGATTCTATTTTGCTCTCTGTTATCATTCACATAATGTAACTTAATAGTTCTTCCGTTTGCACTTGGTATTTAATATTTAAAGCAATACAAAAAGGCAGAGATGTAAACAAACTGTATCAATCACATTAGGAGTATATTCAGTTTCTTTTATACCTTAAATAGCTTAATATGGTTATTATGGGATTTAAGTGTCTCTAAGATAACAATRCTATGAGAGCATAAGTTGGATGAATTGCTGTTGCTGTATGAAAACTCCTAAATTTCCTGCCTTCATTGAAAGAATGATGTGATCTTTCTTCATTTTCTCTCCCCMAAATTCTATTTCTAAAGTTAATCACACATTGTACTAAATATACATGTAGATACTAAGGTATCTTGTGCATTTTGCTAAAAAGTAAAGCAACACTAGATTGCGTGGCCTCAAAAATCAAAGGCTTCATTTTGTTTTCTGTGCGAGTCTCTCTTGCACACATACAAGTGCACACATTCTACTTGTAGCTCCCTCAACCCAGATACAGCATTTAGAAGTAGCTAGTCCTTGGCCATGTGGCCAATACCTACTATYTTTTTGCTGTGCAACAGTTATGTTCTTTTCTGCCTGTTTTGATGTTGAAAAATTCTGAATAATATCTCATTTGGTGGCCTTAAAATGTGTGATAAGGAGTTCTTATGAGGTGTGTAAGGTCACATCCTGCTTTGTTTAATACACTTCAAAGCTAATGATTGTGAAAACTGCAGACTGTAGCTAATCTGATGTAAACTGAATGAGTTGTCCACTTATATTTTGGTATTTTAGCATGATTGTGAAGCAACTGTAGCTATGGGACAGGAAAAGAAAAATTTGTATTGATAAAAGCTAATGAGTTAAATGCATCTGGCTTTTAGGTTAATAAGACGACCTTCTGTGTTATAAAGGATTTGTGTCTTAGCCAAGTGTTTAAAAATTACAATAACACGTGAGAAATATTTTTCAGGTCTTAAGACTGTTCTTTCAGGAAGAAATAATAATGACAAATAATATTCCTGCCAGAAGAAGAAAGTTAACACTGTGGTTGCATTCAGTTTTACCCAAATAGCTGAGCTATTAGTCAGAAAACATCTTTCCCTTTATTCATGTACTCCAGCTCTGCAGTTTTACAGCATTACCGTTACATCTAAACAAGTAATTGCTTAATAGTGCAAAGTGTTTCTAATCTACTGTGTATGTCTGAGAAATCTATACTCACAATGACCTTGATGGGACTAATGGACAATTAGCTGCTTCTAGAAAGATCCTGATGCCTATCAGGACTGAAACTTTGAAATTACCATATGCGCAGTGGGAGATATATATATATATATATATATATATATATATATATATATATTTTAACAAGTGCTTGTGTTTGTATATTAAACTAGGAATGGTCTTTCCAAGCCTTGAAGAACTTCAGTTTCTGTGATTTTGTTTTCATCTGTTTTTTCCATCCGTATTTTTTTGTATGTGTACTGGGTTTGGGGGATTTCCATATTTGAGAAGGGAGAATTTTCACTTTCTGTCTTCTTTTAACAACATATTTAAGACTTGTTTTGTTTTCTCCAATGTTATTCCTTGAAGCTTGCTTAGACAGCSCAGGACAGCGCAGGAAAGCAAACACTTCAGTTACCTTGCCAATAATATAATTTGCCCAAACACTTGCTCCCTAGCTGCATTTTGCATCTCAACCTTTTGAGGAGAGATTCCATTCCACCTCTTGATTCTCCTGCGGAGTTTGTGGAGTAAACCATAGAACCTGGCCTTATACTTTTGAATGTTGTGTGTTTGCTTGTTTGTTTGTTCTTTTTTTTAACTGACCTCAACATGCCAAGGTAATGTTAGGAGCACAGATGTTTTGCTAAGGACGGCCTGTCTGATTGCCTCACTATTACTTAACCACTGGAGACTGCCTCCTTCCTTGGCAATATAGCAAAATCTCATTTTCCAGTAACTACTGCTTCCAAGTCTGAGGTAATGTTCTCTGCCCCAGCTTTTCCAGTGTACATCTCGGTTATATAAGCTGTAGTTAGAATTAAAGCAGGTTTAAAGATTTAAGATGTATCTTTTTAATTGGTACAGTAAAACTGTCTTTTTGGAAAGCTTTTTTCCTCAACATTTAAACTAAAGCAGTTATTGGAGTGTTTCATGATTGTGTACTTCACATAACTATTTGAGTTCACTGAAGCCACCCATATTTTCTTTCTCGGWTATCTTTTTTTATATAAAGCATTTTCTCTAGTTTCTAAACTATTTAAAAATAATAATCAAAAGCTAAGACCATCTGAGCAACTGACTGTAATATCAGATCCTCAACTTGACATCCTGTTGTTGTAAATGAGATACCTAGGTCTCTACCTGAAAGATTGTTGGTAAAGACTGTAGATGCATGATACCCTTTTCATCTGGCAAAGAGGTGGGAGGAAGATGAGAGGGAAGCCAAGTTATTTTTACTGTAAATATGTCAGTTTGAGTTGTTAATTTCAGATTTATTCAAAAAGCAGGAGGAGGCAACACTGGTGTCTGCCAAAACCAAAGTAATTAGTGGGAGTCGAAAGATGTCTAATGCTTCCTACAAGTACTAAAGGGAAATAAACTATTTTCTTATTAAACTGGATGTGGACTTTTAAAACACTGTTGCAGTTCTATTTTATTTTTAAAAGCATGTGTACTTACATATGGTGAATAAAAACCTCCTTGTTAGTTTTGTTTATTTGCAATAATTTTCAGACAGCAGGTGTTTAAAAAAAGTGAAAAACAAAATTGTCTCCATGTTTCTAAAATAAAGATTCCGGTAACACTTAGCAAAACTGACATCTGAGTTGAAGATCACAGAATAGGCTTTGGGCACATAAAGATCTATACTTCTACATGTCTGTGACCTGACCAGAAAAAAGTCTTATTTCGGCACCGTGTGCTCTACAGTCCACCTTCTTTTTCCCTTGTCCTATGACACTCTGGCAGTGATTAGTCCAGTCGCAGAAATCATGTCTCTACATCTGTTCTTCTGCTGCTCAGCAATATCTTATCTCCCATTTTTCTCTATCCAAAGCTGTTATTAGTGGAGGTCTGCAAATTGATGAGCTGGGAAGCAGAGGATAGCATAGTGTCTATGAGAACTTTTTTGAGGAGTTGGAGGTGGGGGGAAGCAAAGGGAGGCAGAGCTCAAATCATTTTAATGCAATGCTAATGTGCTGGTCTTGGGCAAGTTGCTAAGATCTCATTTCCATCCTGCAGTATTGTTGTGAGGTGTGCAAGTATCATAGGATAGGGATTGTGCGCTGTCAGTAGCTGATAGTAGTTGAAGTCTGGAAAGGATGTTTTGACTTTGTTCTAAGTCATTCCTCTGTGTCAGCTGAGCCCTCCTTCATCTTCTCTTCTGTTTTAAGTTTCCCTTGGCACCCAGATACAGCTGTACAGACCTGTTTACATGTGCTCTGGCATTTCCTCTGCTGTGCCCTTTGCGCTCTGTGCTCCTGCAGTGTGTGCGTATGAGTCCCTACTGCTTTTAATGTCCAGGGAGCACTGCCCGCCTCCTTACTTCTGCCATCTGAAAGTGCCATCGCATGGAAGCAAACTATGAGGTGTACTCGCTGTGGCTTGCTTTTTAGAGTGAGCAGGAGTAGTTTTACTGTCTTCCACTACTACCCTCCTAACACTGCAGTAAACTATTAAACAAAGTGATTTCATTATTGAATGAAAGTCTGTTTATAAGCCAGAGACAAGTGCATGCCACTGAATAGCTGGTGAGTAACTTCTTTCCCCCTGCCCCTTATCTGACAAACTCTGGCTCAGATGTATAAAGAGCTCTAAACACCTATTGGAAATTAAGACGGGTATGAAGGAATGTTCTTAATTGAACAATATCTGATGGAACTAAAGAGTCTGAAACAATGTTTGTGGTGGCTCATAGCTGTAGGTGTTCCCATTCTTTCTCCTAGGGACAGGTTCTCAAGGCATGTGCCACGCATGTCTGAATGCAACTTCTGAATTCACTATCACCTGTGTAGTCACTTCATACCCTAGCCGTGCTTGTTCTCCGTTTCCTGTACGGAAGAGCTTTTAGTTGATTAGTCTTCCTCAATGTCTGATTCATAGAAAATATGGTAGCACAAACATGTGGATTTTAGAGCTTTTGGAGTCTCCACTTGTCCAGAAGCTACTTCTTAGCATTATCTGTAGCTAGCAGTTTCCATCTGCTATTCCTGCAGTGCACATGTTGAAATAATAAGGAAAACAAAATACTAGATTTATGAGAAGATACTAAGAAAAAGAAGCAAGCAGAGATGTCTTATGGGATATATGTAATGGCAGGGCAGATGGAGAACTTGCATCAATGAAAGAGAAAGAAATTAACTATACGTAGATTTATTTTGTGGGGATGGCATGTATGAAAGGGAAAAAAAAGCTGTTGGTAAAACTTTTATATACAAGTCTGAGTGAGGAAAACCTGCTTATGGTATCAAAACAGAACACTTGTTAGTTTGATATAACTGATGCCAGGTCTTCATATATGAAGTGACAGTGAAATACCTGTTAGCTTCAAGAGGACAAGCTTTCACTTATTTACAATGAAAATAAACTCTTGAAGTTTTGGAAGCATATTTCTCCATGAGAACACTCGCATATCTTGTATTATTTGGAAGGCGAAGCAAGCAGCATAGGTCCAAATCTGCRTGTAGGAATTGTTACAAGGAGCTAGGTCCATCTAATACCATAGTATCTCTACTTGCAGTGAGAGCACTAAAGAGGTAGGTGTATGATAGTAAGTATTACTACTGCTTCTCATTTAGGGATTGGCAGAGACTAACTGAACTGATATTTAACATACCTTTCTAAATGTTTCTCATTTCTTTGTGATAACTTGGAATAATCTTTATCTATGGAACTATCCATTCTTTGAGTTTTTACTTAATTCCTTAAGAATTGTGGGGCTTAAGAAGAATCCTCAGAAATGTAACCGAAGCACTAAGAGAAGAACAAAATAGACTTTTGCTTTCAGGGATTATATTGGGCTCTAGGATTGTTCTGGAAGCTGAAAAAGGTGACACTAATGGATAGCCTAGTTATAGAAGGAAAAAAAAGCTTGTTGGGATTTTTTTCCGCATTTTTTGGGACTGGTTATTTAATCTACTTAACCTGCATTTCTCCAGCATAAAATAAAGAAGATTGTAATGATTGTGAGGCATCTGGTTCATTAAATGGTAAAGGTCAATTTGAATGTGATAATGCTTTTAACAGCTTTAATATGTTGCATATAATAACTGTGTAAGCAACTAGGTGGCATAATATTCTTCAAGCGTGGTGATTTTTACTATCCGAGAGCAGCTTGGTGTAGATTTCTTAGAGATATCAGATCGATCATACTAGGTACTTTAAGGATAAATGGTACTATAGATTTCCTGAGGGTATTTTTGTAAATCTTTCTGTGCAATTGTTGAATAACACTTTGTCCAAAAGATAGCAGTTGTAAATCCTAGATACTGTGTTTGTGAATTGTAGAGATGTTTTGTACTGCCCTGATCAAAGCTGTGTAGTGTACATATCTATTCGTGATTTGTGTTACATACATTCAAGAGACTACAGGAGACCATTAGAATACTATATTCCTTTACAAAATGTGTTTAAGAGATAACATATTCACTCATAGAAAAATTCAGTGTTGAGTGGAATTTCAGTCAAGGCTATGAAAATACTTGATACCCCTTTGAAACAAGGAGTTGTTTCATCGTTGAAGTCTTACAAATCTGTGGATACAGCAGAAGACAGCGTGCTAACATGAAATTTAAATTTTTTCCATGCTTAAATGGAGTAGAGCTGAAGTCAGTTCATTTAAAAACCCATATTCCTTAAACAGTAATTTAGACCTACTTTAGATTACTTGAGGCAACATGCTTTTGCTATATAAGGCTAATTCACCTTAAATATGGATTATGGAGATTGCTGAAGATTTTTTTTTTTACCCTTAAACTGCTGCTAATCTTATATTCTTGTCTTTTACCTGGTCGACTACAATAATAAAATATTTTTGACTGTCTTTAGCTTATACAAAACATAGTTAATTAAGACATGTTATACTTTTTCCCTAGAGTCAAAATATAATATTCAGCTGACCAACTTGCATGAATAATCCATCACTGTGAATCATTAATTTAGATGACAAGCTATGGTAATTGATGTCTTTATGCAAGCTATGGAAGCGCTCAAGGAAATCACTTATTTTTCTTGTTGGTACATTTTAAATTTATTTTAGAATGTTTCACGCCATGAGTAGTATTGGGCTGTAGCCTCTGAAACAGATCCACCTGAGAACTGTTTCTGTGGGAATAAGATTTTGGCAGGAAGATTTTTTTAATAAATATCTGTTATTCTGAAAGACTGAAAATTATGAGACTTATCTTGGGTTAATCCTGTGTACATGTACTGGATGAACCACTGTGTTAGTTTTTGAAGTTTCTAGTAACAGGGTGTCATACTGCTATTAGATAGCAATTGCTTTATATATGATGTTTTTCAAAAATCTTGGCATTATTATATCTGACAATGCAAATGGGTAGTACAAACGCTAATACATAGTATATAAGTTGGTATTTAGACCTTCCTATGTTCTAATATGTTAGAAGTGATTAACTGATGAGTTGATAGCATGTTTCTGTTTCAAACTAAGCATATCAAAGGCTGATGCATACATTTTGTTAAGACTTGCACTTGAGAAGATAACTTGCCAAACAATTCATAAAGCCCTTTAAAATGTTAAATTATACTGTAGCTATCATGTCTGTATGGCAGGAAAAGTACTAATTTTTTGCTTCCTTTGTAGGATTTTTTTTGCCCCTTTCATTCATAACAGAAATATTAGGGTTTACTAGTCTACACCTAATACATAACAATTTACAGTTATTTTATCTGTCTTCAAAACAAGAAGGATGCAGCTAGGTCAGTGTTTGGAGGGAAGCCTACAGCTTGGTGGTATTTCAGTAGTGCTTTAAAAGTGGAACAATAACCCAGAATAAAGGCATCAGGTTGCTGAGATAAAATCACTAGGCTGTATCTGTTTTGTAGTATTAAAGATCAAGTTGACATCAGGGGTTTTTCTCTTTTATTGCCCATGTTTCATAAAACATCCACTCCGTATCTAAATTTCTCCTGTATCAGCAACCCAAGATGTTTGCTTTCACTCCTTCTGCTTTGTACATTGTGTTGCTGTTGCAGAAAGGTTACTTCACCTCAAATATACTTTACTTTTTTATTACAAAAGTAGAATTTTATGAACTTATGAAAGGTTTTTTATGCTTACACACAGGCTCCACGTATGCAAAATATGGTAGAATTGAAGTCTTTCATTTGGCTTTAATGGGTCTTGGACTTGAAATACACAGTACTGCAAAGCTTTGTAGTCCATAAAGGAAACTTCTTAAATACTTATGTATTGAATGACTGAGATGCACAGTTGCCTATTGGGGTAGAGTCTTAGCATTAGTATTTCTACATGTATTCTCTAAGTTTCAATGGTTTTGAAAACATGTAGGCCTACTTTACGTGACACTTATCAGCACTTGAATTCTCCAGGAATTGGCACTTCTGGAACATCTTATGGCAGGCAAGCAAAATTAAACATGTAAATATGAATTTGGTCTAGTCTAGCCCAAACAACTTGGGTATACTATAGGTTGTTATACATGTGCTTGTTTGTTGTTTGTGTGGTGTGGGTTTTTTTAGCAGTACTATAGACCTTTGTCCTTTTATGACTTTTCTAGAGAAACAGAAAAGTAAAACCTTAATATCCAAATAGAGGTAAATATTCAAGAACATCAGAAAACAGATAGCAAGTAAAACATGTGAAATGATGACTTCTTAAAATGACTGGTATGGGAATTTATTTACATCGCTTAGGGACTCTTCATCCATCATCTTGATTGATAAGCTGTTCACATTTTTTCAGTCTCATGCCTACTGCCAAATAAATAACACAGATCATACAGGGACTTAAAATGTGACTTCATCTGAAGAGCAAGCTTGAGTATAGCCTGAAATGTTTCAGCCTGCTGTTCTATGCATGCACAGCTTCCCCTTCAAAACAGCCTTTTCCATTGTAGATCTGAATTTAATATCTTTCTCTATACATGAGCTCATTTAAGTTGATGGAGGACTTTTCAGAGCAAGGTGCTGTATAGTGCGCACAGTGGTTAAAAATTTGACCATTAAACAAAAAAGTAGCTTTATACTGCATTTGAGTGGTCACTTCTAGAAATAAAGTAAACAAGTTAACTTTCAGTGAGGTGGGTGAAATCACAAATTCTTCTGACTGTTTCCTTTTTAAACACTTTTTATGTAGTATTTAACAACTGTTGTCTAAGCTGTTGTAGGCCATCAGCCATTCTTTCAAAATATTTTTAGAAGAAATTTAACTGATGATCTAAAATTAATCAGATATGTAACTGACCAATACCATTTAGCTATTTTTTCCCATCTAATTTTACTTCTTATTTAAATCTCTTTTCTTATTTGTTCCTCCCCTTTGCTAGTAGTTATATGATTATCTTTTAAATCTAATAGCATGTACTCCTCTTTCAGTATTTTTTTAATCTGCTGAAGCCTTTCCTGTATACCACATTTTTCATTATAATTTATCTGTTAAGGATGAGACTTTCGAAATGTAAGAATTACTTAGTGGCTAAAGCTTTTTACTTTTCAGTGGTTCTTATGTGTGCTAGAAAATTCCACTTTTTTGTAAGCTCAGATTTCTGTAGACCTGAACAATACCAAGCCTGGAAGTTCTTCCAGCCAGTTAACTACAGACAAATTGGAGAGGCGAGGGGGGAAAAAAAAGGAGGACCAAATGTGTGAGAAGACTAAAAGGGTCATGTATGAAGACATTAATGACATCCTTTCGAGAGAGATTGTTGCTGTTTTCCCAATATTTTGAATTTTTCTTAAGATGCCAGTTGACTATAGGGAGGGGAAGTACTATTTTGGCTTCCCCTTGTTCATATGCACTTTTTTTAAATATAGTTACTAATGGTAAGTTATTTGTTAGTGCACCTTATTGGTTAATTCAGTTATTCCAGAATTCAACTCTAACTGGCAGACAGTTCCCATCCATGTGTGACACAGGTTTGTCTGGACATGAGTTCTGTATAGATAAATTGACATGATAAAATATGCAAAATACCTTTTAATCTGAATAAAAGTTATTACTCGGATAAGCTTTCAGCTTGCACAATTAGCCTTTGGGCTCAATTTATATACGAAAAAGGTGGTATCTGTAATGGAGTACTGAATTGAATCCATATTTATTAAATCTATTAAAGAAGAATAGACCAGATTTTTCAGCTGAAATGCATCTCCAGTGAGCAATGACAATTTAATGGAGTGCTGTCAGCTGATACCAGGTCAAAAATCTCTCTTGCATTATTGGAAACAGGTGTGTCAATTAAAGGCTAGTTTTACAAAATTACTTAAACACTGATTAGGAATAGTATTTTCTGGAATATTTATCTCCCATTCAGGCGCCAGAAAAGAGACTTGGTTTTTCAAGTGCTTGGCTGTTTCTGCTTGCTCTCAGCTGAGCTGTGGTGTGCTGTGCTCTCAGAAATCTGGCCCTGAATGTTGATGTCATATGTGGAAATAAAAAGAGGATGTGCTCACAATAAACTGGCGTTTGAGTTGGGTTCAAGTGGGTTTTGCCATGTGTTCCAATTTCATAAGGTATGAAAAGTATCATGTTGCTGATAAGGTAATGTTGCTGATTGCTTCATTTATTGAAAAATGGTAACCATGTTTTTTTATAAAGCAAGATAAAATGTTTATTAATGTGCCTCCTTTGGACATGCAGTGATTTGGTTCTGGGACATTAGATGCACAGCTGGGTTATGTAATCAACTTTTTTTTCCCCCTGTGGGTTGGGAGGCTAAACAAAAAAAAATTGCTGAGATGTTTTGAAATATTTTTCTGAATATTAGTTCAAGCATAGGGGAAAACTAATTTTTTCAGGCCTTTTAAATAAAAGCAAAGGTGCATAGTAAACAGAACTCAATTCATAAGGGGGGGGGGTTATATGCCATCCATAAAACTCATAAAACAGTGACTACTTCAATGTTTTCATACCTCACTCAGAGATATGAACCTTACTTGCCCACATTGCCAAAGGAACCCTGTAAGCATTGAACTGAAAGATATGCTGAGACATTTTTTGATTTTTTTTTTTTCTTTCTTTACAATTGTTTAATTATGCATAGAGCATAGATCAGGAGCAGGTTTAGATAGCCTTTTTCTCTTGCCCTTCCTCTTATCCCCCTTCCATGTGAGGTCATTACTAACTAGCCTAAAAAAAGCCTCTTTTCAGCTCTATCTTTCAGTATTTAGAGGGATGTAGTTCAGTGGTTCTTAAACTGGATCTATGGGATGCATATGAGAATGTATACGGACAAGAGAATGTATATGGTTGGGGGTGTACATACACATATGTATGTGCATATGTGTGTGTGTATATATAAATTTAAAAAATCTCTTTCAGCATATAGGGCATGGGGATGTGTATGCTGTATAAGGGGAATTTGAAACTCATTCATCTAGTTTATCCACTTTCCCAATGTATGGTCAACCACATCTTCACTTGTGACATGTTTGTCTACCACTAGATCTCTTTAAGAACATTATAGACTTCCCTAGGCAATCTATTCCAGAGTTTCATTGTCTTTATTAGTAAAATGCCATCACTATAATCTAGCCTGATGCTTTGTTACTGCAATTTGACACGGTTCTTGTCCCATCCACTGTAAGTATGGAATCTGAATACTATTTTAAGTCCTTCTTTAGCTTTTCACTCCTGTATGGATATGAAAGACAGGAACCAGAATAAAACAGCCCTAAACTGGCAAAACTGAGCTTTTTAAATCCATGTCACTTTAATACTTGACCACTTCAACTGGCATCATTGTTAATCAAATTACAGAAATAAGCACCTGCATTAAAGAATTTATAGCTGGACTGGAACGGCCATCAAGCTTAAGAGAAAATCACTTTGATGGGAAAAAATGCTCTTGGTTTTTCGAAAGGCACTACTTGCCTTTCACAATAAGCTTTCACTAATCTTGCATTTCACAATAACCAACTAGACCTCTTTTTCTGGCAATTCATCAATAATATCATAAAACTAATTATCTGAGACATCCACAGTTTGATCTGGATATTAAAGGGAAATACTTTACCCAAGAAATGGGAATTTAAGCTCAACAACTGTTAGAGGGACTGGTGAGTGGCATATGTTCAATAGCAGGAGAATATGGTTGTAGTCCTCTTCCTGAAACACTTCAGCAAAAGACAGTGGTGAGACCTAGGAATATGTGAACAACCTGAGGACTTTGAGATAGTTAATGCTCTAACTTTGTCACGTCATGGTCTGACTCTATATTACAGGTTAGACTAGTAGCACCTTTAAAAAGTACATGGAACTGTTTGTTTAATAAGGTCACAAAACTTTTTTTTTCTAATGCAGACTCACTGAATGGGAATGTAAGCAGTGCTTGAGGTTAGGGATCAGCTGTGACCATTCAGGCTTGTAATTGCAGCTGTGATAGTGTGTTTTCAAGTCTTGCTGTACTGAGTTTTTCTTAATCCATTTTTTTCTTACTAGGCTTTTTGTTGCCCCTCCTAATATATAGTAACAACTCCTGAAACCTAGCGAATCTTGGGAAAACAAATGTTAGGCTATTAATTTCTGGATATATAGAGACATACATTTAAATCTTACCTAGGCAAAGCAAGTGCGTGTTTGTGTCTGACATCATTTGTATTGAATTTGGTAACTACAGTAAGTGCGTGCAAATTTTATGACCTTTTCTGTGCAGTGAGGTTTGTACTGTTTTAAGTCTAGCTTTTTTAATTAGCATCAGGAAAAAACATTTATTAACCTTTTATTCCATTACTATTAATGGGTTAGGTTACTGAGGACTCTGGGAGCTAGAAGAGATGCGTCCCATTTACAACTTGATGTTTGCTGTGGTCAGCTTCTTTCTCTCTTTTTATAAAGACAAGCACCAAGCTGATGTCTCAGCTGATTACTGTTTGCTCTTTAAGCCATGCAGGAATCCATGCTACTGAATGTCAGACAGGATTAGGCACTTGATACAAATAAATTGCTTCCACCTGTACACAGGCAGTTTGCTGCTTAAAACAACAAATCCTTGAGCAGTGTTCTTCACGTAGAGTGCTTTTATATCCCATGTTGAATGATTTTGAACAGAGAAGAAATAAATTAAGAACTTCATTTAAGCAGATAATTTCATACCATCCATAAATAATGTTTCTCAGTTTAAGTTCACCATGCCTGCTTTTGTCCCTCAGAGCTAACCATAATTTTAAACAGAGTATGCAGTGTATTAAGGTGATAGTTTTTCTGATGATGAGGTGTAGAGGTGGCTGAAGTATGCAGTCTGGTGTTAATTCCCACGAGTGTGTAGTTGACCTCTGCGTGCTTCTCTGAGGGTTAACGGGCTCTGTGTGACTGGAGTTGATGTATTGTTGGGGTGTGATTGGAACCAGTAAAATAACTGGTCTGAAGTGAGTGACTTAAAAAAACAAAAGTGTGCTTTGAGCAGCATTTAGCACATAGCTGCACCAGCTCCGGGACATCTGTACAATGCAGTGCAATCTGATTGTTGGCTAATGAGTTTGCTGCGGAGGTAWAATGATTTAAAATATCTCTTTTGATGTGGCTATGTTAATGGAACTGGTCAACACAGATTGGGTCAAAATTCCTGTTTTGCACGTGTGCTTGCTCTTGCTTTGAGGCCCAGCTGTCCACCTCACTTATTTAACCTCTTCATTTAGAATTAAAACTCAGACAACCCCTGGAGAGCTTGTATGCAGGCACAGGACTTCAGGTTAACCTATTTATTTTTCAAAGCCAAGCTCATTAAAATTATTAGCCTAATATTTTTTACAAGGATATGTATTACCTGCCAATGTAAAATATTACATGCAGATGAATCATAGCATATAATGCAAAAAAAAATGGGGTTAGTAGTATAGCCTGCTTAACAAAGGATAGAATTAATGTTGACTTACCACAGGAAGCCCTAGAGGAAACACCTAAGACTCGTTGGAAAACAATTTTGGAAGCATGTGTGTGGCAGGGACAATGAGGCTTCAGCATTTGTTTTTCGTTATGTGTATTAGATATGGGTTGATTACTTTCTGTAAGGTACTGGAGTTCTCAAAAATTATAAAAATCCACTCTTAAAAACCTTTAAAAAAGATTCTCAGAGTGACACATAGCCTGAATGCATTCATACAGCCGTAGGGAGATCGCATAGATGTGAGCCAGTGAAGAACAGAAGTGGATTGATTGTTCTTGGGTGCTTCATGTTTGCTTGCTCGTCTGCAGTGCTTTAGCATTTCCAGTCAGAGCTAATGTGATACAAACTTCTCTGTGTGGGAGAATGAGAGATTAAAACAAATTCAGCTCCATACACATGTTGTTTAAATGGCTTATCATAGAGCGCTTGGAAAAGCATCAGTTTTCATAAACACAAACCAATGAGGCTTGAACAGTGATCCACAAAAGTGCATTTCAAGGCCAAATTCCACCTTCCGGGCACAGCTTGAGTACTGGACTCTACACTGAACTGTTGTGTCCGCAGATGGCCAAGAGGGATTTATGAACAGCCATAGGTCTCAAAGGCCGGGATAAACAAAACCATCAGAACAAAGATGTGAATATCTGACTATGTTTCATTCTGCGTGTTTTTTTTCCAAGTGAAATGAGCCTCCTTTTTTTCTTTTTCTTTTTTTCTTTTTTTTTTTGCCTCTGAGGAAGTTGTACTTGTTGTCTTCAGTTGTTGCATATCTTCTCTTGTGGACAAGATAGCTGCACAGCTGGGATTGTTTTCTTTTTCGTTCCTGTCTCTTCCTCCTTCTGTTTGCTGCTTTCCTATTTATCCCTTAAAATTGCTGCTGTTCCAGACATTCTCTGTGATGAATAATTGAAATAACACATATAGGGTGGTGCTGAATTTGTTTGTTGCCTTCATATCCTGCCTGCTCATCAGGTTAGAACGGTATGAGTACTGCTGCAGTCTTTTCAAGCTGGTAAATTCATGGATGCTAGGGAAGAAGTGAGAGCAAGGAAGGATTTGAATGAGGAGATGGAGGGGGGGAAAAAAGGAGACTTTAGGGGCAGTTCTGTCCACTATTGATGTTAACTGCTTTTTTCCTTGCATCCGGATACCTAAGTTGAACTATTGCCTTTTCTGGTATCTATAATCATGGCCCACAGACAGCTGCCCTGGTTGCTTTCTCATTTTTCCATATTTGCAGAGCTGCTCCCAAGTGGAAGGTGCATAAATTCGGAGTTTTGAAGTTGAAGAAATCTGGGATAAGAAAGGTAAATGAAAATATTTGAAACTACTAGCAGAGCAGAAAGCTATGATGAAGCCTAAGAGACAAGAATTAGAATTGACTTTAGGGCAGGAGAAAGAAGAGGTTTAATTTTCTTCTGCACATGCTCTTTCAGTGTTTCTCACTCCTTAGGGAAGATCAGTGATCAGCATCCTTCACATCAAAAGTTAAGTCTTTATGCCTTGTTTGGAATTTTCCACTCTGAAGTAGAGAGAAAAATCCTGCTACTAGCTGAATTTTGCAGCCAGCTTATTATGTAACTTTCAGAAAAGAAGTGTATTTTATAAGAGATGTTATGGTGCTTATCTTAGAGAAATATTTGAAATGGTTAAGCTTACATATTAGTGTTGGGTTTTATCTCAAAGGTACAGATTTTGATTAAGTACATGTTGATTGACTCCCTTTTGCTGATTAAGAATAAATAGCCTTTCTTTGACTCTTTCTCATCTTTTTCTCTGAAGTTTTTATGCAAGACCACCTTTAAGGGTTGCTTCATTTTGATTTTGTAGCAACTGTGGCTGCTACGTTGGTGAGGCTCAGCACGCTTGCCAAAACATCTCTTTCAACTAGCTTTAAAAACAGTCCTTTGCAGATCCTGTCCAGCTTCAGATGCTCTGCCAGCACGGCTCTATTCAGTGGGCGGTAATGGCTTTGGCACCTCTGCCAGCGCAGTTCCCCTGGCCGGCATCAGGCCGGCTGCCAGCGCGGAAGGTGCCAGGCTGCTGGGGTGGCCTGGGGAGCGGTGCTGGCAAGCTGCTGCGCTCGAGAGCTGCTGCGACCCAGTGTTTTCTAGCGCGCTGTCAGCTGGCTGTCGGGACTGTGGCTGTCATGACAATGTCTGATGCATGCAATTGTTTCTAAGGGTAATTGGAGCTGGCTGGAAGCTCACCAGTCGCTGTGGCTGCTGCAGTCTTCCATCTTGTGTATAGAAATGGGCTATGGAGCTGAAAAGCATTAGATAAACAATGACTGCCAGTTATAAATAGCAATCCTTGTAATGATGAGTTGCCGTTTGTAATTAATCTGGGCATAACATTTACTTTCTAATTCCAGGCTTAAATCGTATTATTTTTAAAGCAATCTGTACATCTGATTTCTGTACTGTAAGAACCCAGTTTTGATCTAAGTAGTGGTAACATAAATGAGTAATAGCTCTCTTGACAATAGTGCCATTACCTAAATGTAAATGGAGTCCAATATTGGCTTCAGACTTGCAATCAACATTGCTTTATAGGAAAGCAAGCTGTTTTGTATATCACACTTGCATTCACTTTATGAAGTCGTAGATTCCTTTTCTCAAATCTTGATACACTTTAACTTGCTTAATCTTTTTGACATATAGTTATATCCATGGCTTGATCCTTTTCCCTCTGAAGTCCTTGTAAAGGAGACTAAACAACATATTAAAGAATTATCTGCTTTGAACTTTTTGAATCGCACTGTTTCACAACTAGTATATGCCTTGTACTCTGGAGTGATTTAAAGACTATCATTCTTCATTGCATTTTATTAAAGACCTTTTCAAGACTTCCTGAGTCAGCTGGTAGGCTGCTGAAATTGAATTTGGCAAAAGTCTCTTCCAAAGAAACAATTTTAAGGTACTTTCCATGCAGTATTCTCTATTCCTGAGAATCACTGAATAGTGAAGGGCTCCCTATTCTGTTTGCATCCCTTTAAGTCCTAATAAGTTGTCCTTCAGTCCTCCAGCGTTTTAAGGTTTAAAATTGTCTGTGAGGTCTTGTATATATGCCCGACTAAATATGTAGTTTAATGTAACATAAGTCACTTTTATGCATAAATAGTTGCAAGAAAAAGTGTAAGGCACTTGAAATGTATTCCAAGTTTACTGGCTATAAATGCTTTTGCAAAATGCATTAATATTTTTAGGTTCTGCTGAAACTATAATATCATGATGCATTACAGCCATGTCTGTGACATAAATGACAGCTTTCATCACTTATAAAACTATGCTCTGGTACATGCAGTTATGTTGCCTTTAGACTTGAACTGCAATGRTTGCATCTGGCAGCTGCATATGGTGAAACTTAGCTACTGCCCTTTTAATTAAATTATGGCTGGGAGTGAGCTTCTGGGAGCTTGCTGATCAACTGAATTTCACAGTAAAATAACAGAATAGGTGACTTACTGTAAATAAGGGAATTTGCAGTACAAGCAAGAGCAGGCAATAGTTGTTCTTGTATCTAAAATAATTCATTGCCGTATGCTGTCTGTGCTGCTTCTGATGTAGAAAAGACTAGTACAGCATCAGATCACACTGTTCCTCTGCCCTCCTTTCCCAACCCATCCATAAGTAAATCTAAGGGAGGAAAAAAAATGCTACTGTCTCATTTGGAGCATGTCCCCTAGGTGGTGGTTTCATTGCAAGTGGAGTAACAAATTTGACTTTTCATTGAAAAGAAAAAAAAAAAATCCGAAAGTGTAACTTGTCAAAATTGGTTTGTAAGAGAGCTTTTGACTAAGGGCTCGCCTCCCCTCCCACGTCTCGGCGTGTCTCTCCTCCGTAGTAAAAGCAGTCCTAAGAGCAGGTTTGAACTGCTGGGCACTTTCTCGGGTCTCTGCTTGTGTACTGAAGCACAGCTGCTGGGCAGCTGTTGTGACCTGAGCCTAAATCAGCTTTCAGGGTTCTTCACAAGGTTGATCTAAAGAGTCTGGCAAACATCTTAGGTTATCAAAAACAGATTCAGTAGTGCTGACCATATTGTTGGGGGAGTGGGGATAGCAATGGAAACTTTTTTAAGGTAAGGCAACTTTGAGACACCTATATGAACCTTTTTGTTGTTCTTGCTCCTTGATTTGTTTTAAAAGACTGGACTGCAAGCTACAATTCTGTTCTTGTGGGCAATCTAGTCATTTCATTTCTGAATAGAAGAATGTCTCAAATTTTAAACTACTTGTAAAACAAAAAGAAGAAATTGAGATCCAGTCACTGTTTTCCTGGTTTTCTCTTTTGATATGTTGAGTTTTAATTTGTCATGCAAACTGTATACACTGAGTTATTATATAATACCAAAATAGCATAACTGATGCTTCTGAAATGATATGCACTCATTCTTTCAGCCACATTTATTCTTGTCAATGCTGAATTGAGGTCAGCATCTTTACCGTAAGTCCAACATTCGTGCAAGTGATCTCATTCCAAGAGGTACACTCTCAATGCTCACTGAAAGCCACATATATATCATTGTGCACCTGGTTATGCTGCTTTTAAGGGACTTGACAGGTAGACCTTTTTGATCTGTTGAAGATAGATCCAAAGCAGTATTTCAGTTTCTAGCCTTGAGGCTCTCCCTCGACCCACAGCTGGTTGTTGACCTTCTAAGGAGGTCTGCCTGCAGACCACCAATTCTGAACCTTTGGGATCCCCAAATTCTCCAGTACTTAAGATTTTTCTCCTTCCCAGAGCTTGGTTTTTGTATTCTTATTTACAGCTTATTCTTTGTGAAGCACATGGTAGTTGTCACAGATAAAAACACTTTGCCAAAGAATTCCTAGAGTTTTTCTTTTCTCTAGAAACAGAGCCAGAAGAAACAAATGTAGAAGTTGTGTATGGGTTAACACAATTGCAGGTCTTAGTAGTAGTTTCTGAAAAAGACCACCTTTCCTTAATTGTCCAGGCATGGATTTAGATGCTTGCTTTAGGCTATTCAAATTTAAGTATTGTGGATGTAGCCTCTCAGCATCTCTTTTTATTTTTTAATTGGAACTGAGGGATTATGCTTGAGGAAGCTCAGTTAAGATATCTTTGGCTTGCATAATTGCATCAGCAAGTTAGTGACTCAGTGCCAAGTTCTCTGAAAGTTTAAAAACATTTGGTGTTTAAGGTTAGAAATTGTCAATGTGAGAGTTCTCAGTACTGTTCTCCTTTCAGGTTTTCTAGAAGCTGCTGATGTTACGGGGCCATAACATATCCTGAGGAACATGCCTTGCTATATGTGTTTGAGAACATGGTTTTAGTACGCTCCGAACATTTCTTAACAAATGACTCTTCATCATCTTAGGTATCATATACTGACCCTTAAATACCACAGTACTTGATACTGTGCTGTTTTCTGGCGAAACTGACCTCAAAGTTTCCTGCTCCAGAAGGCCCCAGCTCCCTAACTGACAGATGGTGATGAAATCCTGTAACTTTGTTACTAATGTTCATGCAGATTGAAATATGAATGTAATTGCATGTCTCTGAAATAAACAGAATCAAACAAGCTTAATGATTGAACATATGTCTGTAGAACCTCCATCTGACAAGGTCAGAAGCTCGCATAGGCATATTAAGCTGCCTTTGCTTATTCAGTATAAACATTTTTTGCAACACAGAAAGCAAATATGCCCTAATATGAAGCAGTAGGCTTGCAGGCTGGATATAACCTACATATCAGAGACAGTGTTTAAGCCTGACAGTGAGACGTGTGATTTCACATGGTTGTCATCACTTCTCTAATAACCAAACTACGTTGTAGTTATCTTCAAGTACTGCTTGAATTATCCATGGTAGCTTTATCTTAAAACTCTTTATGGGCATTTAGTTATTCTCCCATTTCCTTGGATATATCCTCCTGGCTATAAGCAGTAACATATCATGGATAGCTTATCTACTATTCTGGAATTGCTGCTTTCTTTTAACACCTTTTAAATATCATTTTCAGGAAGACTCTCCTGTACCTTAATTCCACGTATATGTATACTTTAGTGGATTAAGTAAGCAGACCCTTATAGTAGTAGATGAGGTGTAGATTTCACATTAGATGCTTGGTTATAATGGTTAGCCTTTACTGCCATCCACTGTGTACCTGCTTGTTCTTACTTGTCATGTAAAAGTAATTATTTCTCGGGCTAAGTCAATGCAGGTTATAGCCTTGTTTTCCAGTGTGCTGTTTGTGTAAGTTCCCGTGCTGATGGAAGAGAATAGCTGAGCGACAGAGAGGAAGAGGACAGTGAACGAAGTAAAAACAACATAAGGGAAGGAAGGGACATATTACTTCTGTGGGATTTGTTAGGGGTAAAGCTGCAAAGTTCTCGGTGTGAGAATGCTTTGCTCAGGTAATGCTAGCTGGAGATGCAATTTTTGCCTAATCTGTAAAATAAAAAAATGCAAGGCTGGATTTCTGCGCAAAGCAGAAAGGATTGAAATAATGATTCAATATCGTACTGCAGTACAAACTGTTAAAATGGGTTAGTAAGAATCTTGTGATTTGTAATAGCAGCCACAGTCCCCTGTTATTGCAGGGCAGCACGCCTGAGGCAAGCCTAAACGAGCCACGGAGCTCCTCCTTTTGTTGTGTACCTCTGCACATCCTTTAAGGTAGTCATGACAACGACTGCCTGGCCCTCAGCGAACAGCTAATGATCTTGCTAACTGCTCGGTGCCTCTCCCTTGCTCAACTAGTGTTCCCTTGTTTCTTTAGGTCGGAAGAGTTGTGTTGAATTTTTTTAAATGGTTATTATTATGCAGCCCTTCCCTCTGATATGTGTACCAACAAGAGAGCATCTAGAATGAAGGTATCTGCAGCAATTGTCATGTTTGCTAACTAGCAAAGCAATAGTTGCTGAAGCTTTCATCAAACTTGTCCATCTTTCTATAATTAAAATCTGTTGTAAACATAATATAGTTTTGGGTATTGGGGAAGCGAGGGGCACCCAATTCCTACCTAGGTATAACAAAAACTTCTTGGGTATTTGTGTGGAGTGTGGGGGGAGGTTCTTCTTTCCCCCTCTGACCAGGTGGACTGGCTCCCTAAGTAAATTCATTTCTTTTACAAAAGCTGTTCTGCATACTTCTTTGTTTCTACAGGTGCTCCTCTCTGAAGGAGAGAGTGCAGTCAGTCCTGCTGCCACACTTGCTTGTCTCCCCAAGCTTTTCCTTCATCAGAAGGAATCAGCAGTTTTTCTCATTTGCTTCCCATACCTTTGGTGTTTAGCTTGCATGTAGCCAAGAATAATCTTTAAGGCAACTAATCTTAGTTTAGTCTGTGCGCTGAGGAACTAAGGGCAACACATCACAGTTTTATTTTGCAAAGTCACTGGGTTTTAAAAGCCATAAGGAGAGTTTCTTTATAAAACCCTAGGTCTGTATAGGTGTAAAAGATGAGAAACAGTAGCTTTTTTTTTTCTTCTTTTTTTTAACCTGTCTGGCATGTACAAGATGTTAGAATTTGACCCTTAATTGAATTTTTTGGCACCTTCCTACTTCGAGTCCAATTCTTCTTGCTGTTTCAAAATTCATGGAATTTTATTTCTGTGAACCCAGTGCGAGTTTCAGGCAATATAACATCTCTCAAAATATCTTGGCTTATAGAGGATGTTTGCCCCTTTTGCATTTTTCTGAAAGCATATGTGATGAACTGAATAGTTCAGAGTTTGTGGGTGTGAGGGGGCGATGTTGTTCTACTTCCTTTCTCTTAGTCATTCCAGCCTTATGCTTGGAGAGAGGCAAGAGCTACAGTCGTAACGAGTCTTGTGTTCTAGCCTGTGGACATTTTTCTTTAAACATAATTTAAACTGTTTTTTCTCTCTGCTCATGTACAGGAGTACTACTGAATCTGTGCTGGCTATAGGACAAAAGAGCAGGAGTGTTGCCCTTGCACTGAGCTAATTGGCGTCTGTTGTGGAGGTGGGGCAGACTAAACTTTAGGGCTGATGAAATTTTTACAGAAGCTTTCTGCAACTTTGAAAGAAATTTTCCCAGGAATTGAACTAGTTATGACTTCAATGCAACTAACTACTGAATGAAGCATTTCTGGAATCTCTCTGGATTACTTTAAGTAGTAAATGAGGGAAGTGATAAATGGCATATGGAGATTAAATTTCAAGGTGAAAAATCATTTGGTATTGGGAAGAAAGGAGTTGTTCCAAATGATCGTGCCGTGCATAAAAACAAATTAAAATCAGAAGCAGAGGGGAGAGCCCTTCATTTGAGATGGTTCCCAGAAACTCAAGCTCTTTACAGAACTGCATCCAAAAACAAAAGAAGCCCTTGCACAAAACAGGCGTATCTTAGTACCCAGAGCAGAAGTACCAGGAGAACCACAAAGGAATGTCAAACTGAGTGGAGTAGGTGTTCAAGTAAGGAAGTATATGTATGTTAGAGAAGCAGATTTAAATTGAAGTTATGGTAAAATTAGTCAAATAACATGATGCACATGGGTATCACTGAATTGCTACATCATTTAGTGTTCTGGTGCTGCCTCTTTGAGAAGATGAGTTGCAAGCAAGAACAAAACTAATACTATGACAAACCTCTGTAGCAAGAGATCATTTATTGTACACACTTCTTTTTTCCAGAAGAGACTATAACAAGGAGAGCATTTGTGTATTTGCACTGATTCTTTCATCACCTGGTAGGAGAGCGTGTGTTCATGTATTTGGGTTAAGATAAAATACAGCAGAACTTAGTTTGTCACTGGCTCTGAAACAGGAAATTCACGTGTGGTGTTAACAGCTGTGTGCTTGGTGGGGAAAGGAATTTTAACAACTCCATGTCTTTTTTTTTTAAATTTGTGTAGTAGCCAGTGAATGCAAAATGCATACAGTAACATCTGAAACTGGTTCTTTTTTTTTTTTTTTTAAGATTGCTAAATATGAACTTCAACCCCCTTTTCAGCTGATGCAGTATTATTTAACTAGATTTCACTGATGCAGAACAGCTAAGAGAGACTGTACTGCTGATGACTGAGGAATGCTGTCTAAAAACTGATATTCATGGGAATTGTTTAATTTCCCAGGCATACATATGTAATGTTCAACTTCATTTCCTTCACTTAAAGTATGTTTGTGAATAGGGTATAGTGTATTCTAAAAAATGGTCTCCAATTCCATACTGTTACAATCCAGCAAAATAAGCAATGCTGTCAAATCTTAGTGAAGAAAGAGTCGAGAACGTGCTGCACCCTGATAAGTGCTCATCTGTTCATCGGATCAAGACCTGCATGAAGAGGCATGAGAAAGCATAAAACCAGACAGTAATATAGCCTTAAGTAAGGTGGAATTGGGGAAGCTATAACCATTATGACTAGAATGCTAATTTAGAACTAAATTTCCAATTGTCAGTAGAAAAGCTTTTTCCAGAAGTACAAAAACAATTGAATTGAAGAATTTACCCCAAACCTCTCAGCTTGTACAGGTAAGAATAAAATGTAAAAATGGTAATCTTTTTCACATTGGCTTGCAAGGCTTGATCAGAATGCTGTTCTGTAGCCTTCTCCCACAGCCATTCAGTCTGCTTTAGAACATCTTCCCTTAGTTTGTACTCCTGTTCATATGCTGTGAAAAAGCCATAGCTTCACAAATATTGTAAGCTAGCACTGCCACCGGAAGCAATTGTTCCATCCTCTGCCTACACCTGCCTGCTCATTCCCACCTCCCTGACTCCCTCCCTTTTTCCTGCACGTATATGTATGGAACCGTGCTATGACTTTCTCTAAACTAGAAATGATATGGAAGGAGGAGGGAAAATCTTAACTGTTTGGCTTTTGTTCATTCATACTTGGAATTTGGATTCAGCACAGTTTAACTTTATGCATTGACATCAATGTGTTTTAAACATGTATTTTAAAAACTAAGCTCCAACTTGGTGCTTTTTGCCTCAAAGAACATTTCCCTTAATTAAAGTCTCACTTAAAAACTGGTGATAGCTTTATTCAAGCATGCAACAAAAAGCTTGATAAATAAACAGTATAGATCTCTTTTGTYTCTGTATATGTACCTATTCTATCTTCTGTCCAACCAAATAACTGAACTAAAAATACTTCAAATTATTTCATATGAGGAGCTTTTCAGGAGACTAGTCAGGAAGAAAATCTTCAATTTGTATATGATTTGGGCTTTTTTAGCTTTATCTGATGCCAGATATTAGCATCGAAATAGTCTGACTTGGTGAGCACCTCACTAAGATGTGTTTCCCCCCCCCCCCAATTTGTTTAAATGTCTAGCAATAGCGCATATGACAGACAGCATCCAGTGAGGGTGTGCTGAATAGCTGCCTCTGCAACAAAAAGGCTTTGGAGGAATTTCCTTTTTTGAAATGGAAGATTCTGATGTCTGTTGTAACCTTCTCTCACTCCAAGCTGGAACAGTTCTGTGCTAGGGGCTTGACACAGGGAAAATTCTAAGCTATTTTTTAACTACATCCGTGTTCAGCAACGCAGGTTGTTTGCTCACATTAGCATGTGAATTTCTCTGAATTTGTAGGGCAGTTTAAAAGCCATGATGGTACTTTGAGCTCATCCCTAATAAAAGAAAAATAAGCTTCTGCTTAGCTATTCTTGGAGCTCTGTTTATGACACTGCCATAGACTTCCTGCAAGACTTTATATATATATCGTTTAGTCTGTTCCTCATGTGTAAAATATCACTTATGAAGCTTCTTTCCTCACAGTTTTTTTGAGCTCTTTTTGTTCAGGCTGCGAGGTGTTTATAAGCATCTTTCCTTCTGTTTGTGCAGCTTTCAGAAAGAGAGGCTAATAGCAGGATTCTGTATATCACAGTAATGTGCTGAATGCGGTCCCTTATGTTTGTAGTGTTAGGAGAGATGCTTGCTCTATTTCTTTTTAATAAGGAAATCTAGAATGTCCAGAACTGCAAAGGAAACAGGGAAGTCAATCTACGGTCACAGAAATCTTAATATCCTTAAGCCAGTAATTTTTAAGTGGACAGGTAAAAAATACTTATAGCTATTAAGAAAAGTAATGAGTGCTTGTGATACATTTATGCTGTTTTGAACGATTAAAAGTTAATGGTCTCAGTCTTTATGAAATAAATAGCAAAGGTCATGCCACAGACTGAAACGTGTTCCATTGGGAGATAGTGAAATGTTAGGTAGTTTTATAATTATGCTGAAGTATATAGTTATTAAGGAAAAAGCAAAATTTGAAGCTAGTACTTTAGGTCTAGGTGATTTATTCTGTGTCATTCTTAAGTTGATGGTAAGCAGAGTAAGACTTCAGTGGAGATTTTTGATATCTTGCTAAGAATCAAGTAAAGATTTGCAGGTAGTCCAGAGAGATGGCGTGATGCCAGCGTAGGGGAGTGCTTACTGGGATTGAGGAATGGGGCGTATTTCACACAGCCAAATACACACACAAGCAGTCATCAGAAAGGAGATGGGGGGGAAGGGGTAAAACAAGGCCCTGGCTACCACACCTCAGTAAGGACCTGTCCTTTTCCCCTGATGCTTTTGTGGTTTCTGCACCCATTCAGCTGTTTCAATTTCTCACTGAAAAAATGAACAAAAAGCTGATCTGTGGCTAGGAGACAGGAAGAATCTTAAACAGTGACTGCATCAAAGTTACTGCCAAAACACGTACATGGACCCTGTTGCTTTTTAAGCTTCCTCAGCTATAAAATGTGAGTAATAATACTTAAATTATGTATCATTTGGTGTTGTGTGAGTTAATTAGATAATGCTACATAGTGCTTTGAAGATGAAATGCATAAAATAAATGTTGTATAAAGCTTACTAAGGGTCTGTATGTCAGGTATATAGAAATCCATGGTAACTCTAGAAACAAAAAAAGCTGGAAAGCCTAAGGCAGAGGCACTTGGGCTGGCTCATGCTGATTGACTTCAATCAGGCACATTCACACAAATATGGTCCATGTCGGTAAGTGCTGTAGACAGGCACAGCAGCATGCAAACATTTATTCTGGACCAAAGTTGTTTAATCATGCATTCTCTAGACCACTAATTCAGGAGTCTTTGCTGCGTTATGTGTTAGAGATACCCTAAGTGTCTAAGAGAAGGAGCTGAAATGTAAGCCATGTTGGCTTGGCATTGCTGACCCCAAACACTTGGAAGTAGTATGTGAGGTGCCAAGGTAACAGGAGGTTTAAAGGAAAACTGGAGGGATGGAGATGTATGTAGATTGCTGCAGAAGCTGGAGTTTTAATAACATCAGCTGTTGTGTGATTAGGCAAGCAGGTAGCTTGGGACCTGTTGTTCACTGAAGCTTTTTAGCAAAGCTGGAAGGTGGATTAGTGAAGAGCATTAGTACTAACCCTCTATTTCTCTATTTAGATCCCTTTCTTGTTTTCTCTGTTGTGAAACTTTCTCACTGGTGTATACAATAACCTTAACTCTCCTCTAAAGATCCCGGAGCAGGTGTGGTCCCTTAGTTAAGTAACTAGCCAACTTTTCACTGTTATTTACTAACCAAAGGTATTTCGTTTGGTAAATGAGGCATGTTTGACTTATTTTTCTTTCAAAGACTTTTTTTGACTGTTTGTCATGTTTTGTAACCGAGCAGCATCATGGTATACTTCCTTTGTCATGAGTGTCAGCAAGCTCTTACAGTACTTAAAATAGTTTTACCAGTTTGGGGCTTTTGGTGACTTAAATGGATAAGTTGCATCTTACTGGAAGGTCAAATATAAGAAATGTGTGTCTCTAAGTCTCCTTGGTGAAGAACTGCAGAAGCGCATATTAATTCCAGAACCGTTGTTACAAAAAAAGACATTATTATGTCTTTTGAGACTTTTTCTGTAGAAGTTGCATTTTGCTAATCTATTGTAGGTAGGTTTCAAAAGGATAAAGTCACATAATGAAATAGGTTACTTTTTTGAAAATAGATCATTACTTCAGTTTGAATGGTGTGTTTTTCAGTGTCTCCTCCAAATAAATGAACTGAACTCCATAACTGAATTTTTGTCCACATAGATTTAAGGCTAAACAATTTACTATTGTGTTTCTTCTTCCCTGAGCTGAATCTTTTATTTCTTAAGCAAGGCTGACTTATTTTCTCTAAATTTTATCTTGCAGATCTTAAAATCTCAAGACATGTATTTCCTTGGACTGTTGTCTTTGCTTGTTTTGCAAAGTAAGGCCTTCAGTACAAATTTTCCTGATGAAACCATTGCTGAGCTTTCTGTGAATGTTTACAATCAGCTGCGAGCTGCTAGAGAAGATGAGAATATTCTTTTCTCTCCTTTGAGCATTGTAATAGCCATGGGGATGGTAGAGTTTGGAGCCCATGGAACCACCTTGAAAGAAATTCGACATTCCTTGGGTTTTGACAGCTTAAAAAATGGTAAGGTCTTTTAATCATGTTTTACTGTGGGTATTTTTTATCTTAAAGCAACTGATGGCAATGCCTGAACAACCGTGGAAATGACCCAGTGCTGTCTCTGGGTTGTTAATCAGTAGACTCCTTGACATCCTGTTTGACCTGAGCATGCTGAAGCATGTTTCAGTGGATTCTGCATAATTTGGGATGCTAACATACAGCCCTGGCTTGGGCACCTGAACCTCAAGCAGTTGAAGTTAACTGTTAGTCTTGGCTTCCGTATGTAAAATAATCATGTCATTTGCCTGAGAGTCATAAGATTATTTTTGGTAGTATCATTTGTTAGGGCTTATAAAGAAACTTGAAAATGAAAACAATAGAATTAAGCAATATTACAAAGAAGAAAACATGAAAATGTCTTAGTAGTTTAATTGGAAATGTTATAATGCATCTCTGACAAAAAAAAATTTCTTCTAAGATATGTTACGTAATTTTGTCATTCCTTGATAGAACTGACTGAAGTGGGAGGGGGGATGAAAACTTACATGATGGGTAAATGTTGAGTGTCATTAGTCATGAAATTCGTATTTAAAATCTGTAGAAGACAGGTGTATAACTGCTGTTGTATTAACCATTGAAAGGCAGAATGTGGAGGTAAGGTGTAAAAACAAGTGTTTTTATACTTCATCTTTTGCCTCGTTTCTTCTAATGCTGAATTTCACTGTAAGAAATATGCAACTAATGTAGTTGTATGGATGTAATTGAGGGCAAAATTTTCCCATGCATTCTTGTATTTCTAATAGAATCTGCACGTTCTTTACCCTAAATTCTGTGTCTCTAATGTTCTGTCTGCATTGCACTGTGTAGCAAACAGATATTCCAGCTAACTTAGGAAATATATGCGTCTTGTTTCAAGACGCATGTTTCAAGATGATACCCTGTGGGTTTCCATTAGCCTTACTGAGAAACAGGGTGCGTTTCTTTTGCAGAGAGAAAATTACTACCATACCATACCATTTCTGGGATGGGGTGATCCAAGTCGTGCATCCTGATGTGGTGCTGCACTGTGGAACGCAAGCACGCTCTGTTAATGCAAGCCACTCCATAGTATGACTGCAAATGGAAACGATCAGTGAATGGCAAAAAATTAATTTTTTAAGAGGCAATTTTTATACATTTTGATGTAGTAATTGGTTTGAAAGCTGGGAATAAATCTGCTAATTCACTTATCTTACCGGACTTTTAAGTCCTCTGTGAAAGGATCTGGGGGAGGGAATTCTGAATACAGCTTAAAATGAGGTGTGTTCAGCAAGTTCACTGTGCAGTGTACCACTACACAGACAGTGCCTTCCTCTGAAGATTACAGCACACGTTTAGTTCTACGGTTTGTCTCTAAAACATTGACAAGTTGTCCCCCGACTATAACTGAAGATGGTATGCAGTTGACTTAAGCTGGGCCATTCACAGCTCTTTCATGAGCGATACTCAGTGAAAGTACTCCAATGATTTTGGCTCGGAATATATCATTTTGCTCAACTTTTAAGTTACTTTTTAAAATTTACCTGGAAATTTCAGCTTCAGGTGGACCATGCAACAGTACAAGCTTTCTGTCTTAAAGCAGAATACTTTGAGTCTCATCAGCTTTTTGCTTTAGGAGCAGTTTAGGTTTCTAGAGCTTTTTTTCTGTGATGCTGTCACTGTCAGAATTCCTCATTAACCCAAACAAATGATTCTGTTCTTCTGAGGTCCTTACTTCGAAACTTAAAACTCATTGTTCTTTGCCAGGGCCCTAAAAAATGGGCTTTTTGGATGTAACAAACATTCCATTAAGGATTTGTGATGATAAAGCATAAAAGCGTGATGTAAGAATAATCCTTTTAAATTGCTCTTCTGGTGTTGAAAGGAATACCATTGGCAGCTCTGTATGTGATGGGGTCCAAATGACTTGTTAATTATGCTTATTGTAGGTAGTAGAAAAAATAAGATCTGAATAACATGATGATCTGCCTTCATTCAGATCTGAAGGTTTGGACAACTTCCAGTCAGTAAGGCTGCCTGCGCTGGTCATTACTGGATTAAAAAAAAAAAAAAAGTTAAAAAGAAAAACAAGGTGCTAGGTCAAATGTAAAACAAACATTTAAAAGATGAACATCTGCCCTTCCCCTGCACCCCCAGGAGCTTTGTGAATTTCTGGAGGAAAACGCAGAATAATTTTATTTTCTGAAATGTTTTCTCCCTGAATCTATTTTCTTTCTTTCTGCAGGTGAGGAGTTTGCATTCTTGAAGGACCTTTCTGATATGGCAACTACTGAAGAAAGTCATTATGTTCTGAATATTGCTAACTCCCTCTATGTGCAGAATGGATTTCATGTCAGTGACAAGTTTTTGCAGTTGGTGAAAAAATACTTTAAAGCTGAAGTAGAGAACGTAGATTTCAGTCAAAGTGTGGCTGTAGCCACCCACATCAATAAGTGGGTGGAGAATCATACAAATAGTAAGTCCATGTGGTTCTTTTATGTACTTCTGCAGTGTTTGTGTTTCCAAGTTGGATAATTTTGTAGAGTTATTGCCTTGACTGTTATCTGTTCACTTTAAGACTAAAGTATCTCCTCCCGTAAAAGGAATTCTAATATCAGTTCTTTGTGGAATTATTTTTCCTGTGCAGGGATGATCTGTCTTTAGGTAGTACTTACTGTTACTAAAGCACATGTATCTGCCAGCATGTATCTTCCTCTGTGTTGCTATCTTGAAGTACCTGTAACATTTATTGAAGGTGAATGATATTTTAATAGTAGGTATTTTAACAGTATTCTAATACTGATCTAGATATTTATTTATTAGAAATAAATAGATAAGTGCTGTTACCTGCAGAAAAACTTTATATGAAGAGATTATTGGCCTGTGTTCTAGGTGTGTGGAGGGTCCCTAGTTGTCTTTCTCAGGAGCTCATAGGCGCAAGGTACTAAGAAATAGAATACTAAGGAATACAAAAGACAATTTTGATAAGCACAAAATCAGACCCTGTAAGCGAATCTCTTCTGACGTGAGGAAACAACTCAAATGAACCAGATAGCATGCAGGGAGAGTATTTGATTTCAGGAAGATTAACAACAATTTGTAGCAGGGGAAAGGTGCAAGTGTAAAACTACTTATGTAAATGTATTTACTCAGACCTGCATGATGTATAGTGCTTGCTTCACATGTGGAATCACAAGCATGTGGTGTTCTCTGATTACATGTAGAATCAAGGTATGGGAGTGAAGTTACTGCCCCCTTGTAGGGATCAAAGCATAATCTTGTTCAAGATCATCTGGCACACTCTGTGGAGGTTGATGTTTTAAAGAGTAGTTCAACAACAGAGGACCAGTTCTAACATAATTTGTACCATTGTAAATCTAAAGATAAGATTAGAATCTCCTTTAAGGAACTGACACATCACTGTGTTGTCTGAACATTTAAGAATCCCTAATACTTTATGGAAACTTACGGCACTGAAGTAAAAAGCTCATGTAGTGCTTTTATTCAGTTTTGAAAATCATCTTGTTTTTCCAAGGAAAATGGAACCTATTATATCCATAATAAATTCTGCCCTTTATCTAAGGCTACAGAAATAGAGAGAGTGCAAGTCATGCAGCAGATTGCACAATGTTTTCATGGAGAAACATGGTGCATGTCTGAGGGAAACTTAAAATTCTCTTTCTTTTAGAAAGAACAGCAAGATCAGATCCCTTGCTTAATACCTGCTGCGTGTGCTGACCAAGCTCATAACCATCACCCTGGCAGGAACTGTAGAGCCAACAAAGACAGCTGGGGGTCTCGTAGCATTAGGTTGTGATGGTAACAGCCCCTCAGCCTAGTTTCTTAACACTAGAAATCGTTTTGTCCTGCCTGCCTGCTAGCTCTGCTGACAGAGGAGGAGACTACTTTTCTCATTAGGAAAGGGATAGAAGACAGACAGGCTTCTAGTTCCAGTGTGTTAAGCATGATGGGGAGGTTCAAAGTAGAAAACATAGCTGTCCAAGGTTTCTCTGGCCAGAAAAATTCTTAACATACATTTGTTAACAAGATGTGGCTGAGAAATGTAAGGGAATATGATGCACCAAATGAAAAAGGAAAAACTGGAAGTGTATACCACCTTGGTTTCTTCCTTTTCTCTTTTTTTTTTTTTCCCCCTCCCTCCAACGATAGGGAGCGAGTGTGTAAGCATGGGTGACATTTCATTTCCAAGAATGTCCTTTCAGTTAAAATGAAGTATAAGTAGAGATAGTCGTGCCTAAAACAAATACTGCCCCTATGATACACAAGTTTCGCACCAGCTGGCAGATGTCATGTGTAGCTCCAGAAAGCAGAATTAATTTGTATTTTAAGCCATGGATTAAGAAGTAATAATCAGAGTGAGGAATGAATTTATTTTAACACCTTGCACTGCAATGTCAGTTAAAAATAGAAGTGAGCAAGAAAGCAAGCCACCTGAAGTAGGCTGTAATTCTTCAAGAAAAGTGGCAAATTTGGTCAGTGTATCAAATTTGCCAAACTCAGTTATTTTGCTGAAAAGCAAGCTGTTTATGATGAGCTAAAGCAGATAGCTTATAACGTATTCTCATATAAATGATTTATTTAGGACTAGGAGCAAAGCAGCTGCTGTGCTCAGCTAACGAACCTCCCATGAGCAGAGCATATGCAAGATGTCTTTTCTCTTTTGTTTTCCAAGACCAAATGTCAGTGGAACAAATGCAGAGAACTTGCATTCTTTATGATTAGTCCTTTCTTTGGAGTCAGTGGGATGCTATTTGATTAGAAACTGAACACTTCCAAATTGGCCCAGGTGCTGCTGAAGTTTCAATGGATATGCTTACACACTTTAAGCACCATTTAAGTGCTGCTTTGGTTTGGAACCAAAGTATGTAGGAGTCTTGACCTCTAGAGGATAACACTGAACTGTATTATAGCACCAGTATAAACATTCTTTGACCCCATTTCCACTTCAGATTTCATTGTGGTGTATATTCAAGCAGTGATGAAGAAACAGTTGACTGACATATGCTTGATGGAAGGATTTACGTACCTACGCTGTGATTTAGGTTTGCAAAACACTGGCAGCTTAATTTGGGATTTAATGGAACATCTGAATTGGAAATTATATGTTAGCACAGCTTTTTATTTTCTTGCATTTTCCAAGCTGTCTTAGGTTTTGATTTAATGTTCAATTTGACATGCTGACTGACAGTCTCTCTCTTTTTTTTTTCCTCCCTCCCCTCCACCCACAAGATATGATCAAAGATTTTGTGTCGTCAAGGGATTTTGGTGCTCTTACTCATTTGGCTCTAATCAATGCAATCTACTTTAAGGGTAATTGGAAATCACAGTTCAGACCTGAAAATACAAGAACTTTTTCTTTCACTAAAGATGATGAAAGTGAAGTGCAGATTCCAATGATGTACCAGCAAGGAGAGTTTTACTATGGTGAGTTGGAGCTTTAGCAATTTAAAGCTAGTAATTCTTTCCTTAATAGCATTGTTGCAGTAATATTCATTTGTATTGTTGTGTATTCTTCCACCTGTAATTCTAAATGTGGTGTTTGACTGCCCAATGAAGGGATTCTGATTTGATGTCTTTTCATAATGTGTTATTCTGAATAGTGACCTTTTCATAATTCATAATGACCTCTTTCTTGATTATTTTTTAGGTATGTGTTTGGTGCCACATGCTGAATTTTAGAATGTTTGACCATTATTTCCAACCTCTTTACATTTCTAGAGCTATTCCTGGTTCTCACTAAAATGTTTTCTTGTGCTTTGCTATATATTGAGTGCTGTTTGTAAATGTCTCTGCCCCTGTTCATGCTGTTTTAACAACCTTAGAGAAGAGAAATAGCGGTTCTATGAACAGCAGAATTAATGATGCTTGTTTTCTTTAACTTGAGGTTGAACCTCCAATACGGGTTCTACAGGGTCTAGCATTGACAGCCTTTCCCTCAGTCTCATCATTGATAAACTGTCTCTCTCCTGAATGAAAATATTCTGCTGCTCATTTCCATGAAACTCTTGGGAATTTTAATATCTTTGAGGCTTCTGTCTAACTTGATGGAAGTTAGCTAACAGATTCAGAGGTATGATTACCTACAATCTGTGTGATTGCATAAGCTTCCCTGCTTTAGGAAAACAGATGTAAGGCTCAGACCCTATGGTGAAGAAAGCAATATTGATTTTATACAGGGTAGAATAAAGAGGGTCACTTTAAGCTCCAGTATCTAGCAAATATTGCATAGTTTTAACTATTTAATTTTCCCCTGTCTCTAGGAAAGACAAAAGAAAATAATTCTGATATCTTTTTTCCTCTTTTGTAGGGGAGTTCAGTGATGGCTCCAATGAAGCGGGTGGTATCTACCAAGTTCTGGAAATACCATATGAGGGAGATGAGATTAGTATGATGATTGTTCTTTCCAGACAGGAAGTTCCACTGGTCACGTTGGAACCACTGGTCAAAGCCTCGTTGATTGATGAGTGGGCTAACTCTGTGAAAAAACAAAAAGTGGAAGTATATCTACCAAGGTGAGATCATGTTCCCAAGTCAAAAGAAGGGGAAAGACTGTTTGCATTCAGCGTGATCGGAGTAGCACAGCAGATAAAACTTGAACAGCTTGATCAGATCTGTGGTTATGTAGCAACCAAAAGCAAGCTGCTTTGAGAAGAAAGCCCAGGAGGCAGGCGCTGTGATCTGCTAGTTGGCTGAGCAAGAGATGAATGTTGCATTTGTCTCTTTCAGCTGTAAGCCCCAGAAAGGAGGAATATAATCACTCTGAATGATGACTTACTTCATTTTGTGGAGCTCGTTATGAATAATTCTGTTTAGAAAGGAGCCATAAAAATATTGCAAGTCTGAGAACTAACAAAAGCTAAAATGTTTCATTTACGTACTAATTAGATTTCTATTTGTTGCTAATTTAAAAGTCCTAATGGTATGCATCTATGTAGACACAAATGGTTGAATGTTGAGAAGTAATTCCAGTTAGTTTGTCTGCCTTTTTTTGCAGCTGTAATAAATAGTTTTCTCTCTTTTTCCTCAGAGGAGTAATAGAATAACAAGACGTTCCCATCAGAATGGGATGGGACTTCTGTCCACTCATTTGTGGGCACATAAACTCAATGTGCTCAGTGGCATGCATGTTTATTCAAATATACCGCTTAGTTATTTTTCACAGAATTCTATTTTATCTGCCTTCAAATATTCTTTTTTCATGCTGGCCCTATACTTGACATAGTAATAGAGGTGCTTACTGCTAAATGTCTCAAATGTGTAGTTGGATCATGATAACCTTTGAGTGATTCATAATGATTTCACTGAAGTGTTTACGTAACAATATAACACAATTTTAATGTAGTTCATTCTACTTATTCTACTTTCTGTGGCATTATGCAGCAGTACATGGCAATAGAAAAAATACTAGTAGTGAATCCTTTTACTCATTAAAACAGCTTTTTTGTTTTTTCTTCAGGGGATTTGAGGATTTGAGTTTGTTATATTTCACATACAAAGAGCAGGACAAGAGTCCTTACAGTTTGACTTTCCTTCCAATGTAAGGACCACTTTCAAGAAGCTAACTGCAGCTGTGAGCACGATAAGCCAAGGCTAGCAGGAGTAAATTAGATTGAGATGAACTGGTGCTGTTGGCATGCCACATCATTCCAACTTGAGATTGAATCCCACTTCCTTTAAAGTTGTGGTGTTTGGAGTCAGAGCAGTGAGGGAACAGCAATGTTTTGGGCTCTTTATTTTTCTCTGCTCCATATAGTTGACAATAGGAGTTACAATTTTTAACTAGCTATTCCTTTGAAGAAGCACAGAGAGCAAAGAACTACACTGCAGATTTTGTAAAAATTGAGCCTACCCTCTTTTTCTCTTTTGTTTTTCCCTCCCTTGAAATTTCAGGCCCAAGGAGGTTTGGTATTAACATTCTGCTAAGATGCAAGGGGCGCTTCTCCCAGGTAACATCTATCCATGTCTGCAGACAGTCTAGATGTTACTAAATGAATTAAATATGAGAATATGAGAATTCCTCCATTCCTCAAGCTTCTCTTTTATAATTTTTATCTTTAAAACTCTCTTATAAATCTGGAGTATTTCACAGTGTCTGTATGGCATGCTGAAGTTAGACATCTTCTCTCAGTGGAATGCTAGAGGAGTGTGTGATTCACAGCAGAAGTCTCTCTCTGTTGATTATAAAGGGAATTATGAAAACTAGCTTCTAAATTTAGGAAGCTTAGGTATATAAAGTTAAATACATGAATACCATTGTAAACATACTAATGATACTGAGCTTGAGTTTTATTTTTACAGGTAGTTTGGGGGTTTGTTTGCTTTTTTAACCAAAAGCAGGGACTCCAGGATTCCTTGAAGCCAGGATCTCGGACATGAGTTTGTGGGACCTAGGTTTTGTGTCTGTCTTCTGTGCCCAATACCTCCTTCCTCAGACTAGTCTTAATGTCTGTCGCTCTCATCTAAGAATCTCAAAGAACTTGGTAAATGTTAGTGAATTAAAGCTATAAGCAAAAGAGGTACAACTCATCTGTACTTTCAGATTTTAAATGATAGCTAGCGTGAGCTTGAAATTCCATACAGTAATATGGTAATATAACTTCCTTATCAAATTCCAAAGATTAATTGCATGCTGCTAGGGTGTTGGATTTCCATTAGGATTCAGAGGTGATCTGTGGGATTTTCAGTGCTCTAAACAAACACTTCATAAATATTTTATACTCTGACTCAGAAAGACATGTTATGAAATGTGGCCTGCAGGCACTGTCCACTGAGAAATTAAAAGCAGCAGTGGAATAAAATTAAATTTTTATATCCTGAAAGATGCTATCCAATTATAAAGTGAACATTTTTTAAACTTACACATTTGTAATAGGGCATGAATGACTAGCGAAAGCGGAGTTAATCACAACTTTCCAATTTCTGTCTGTTATCTGTGTGCAAATGAAATTGTGTATTACTTCCCTTAATAGCAAAGGAGAGATTTGTACTGAATTGTTAAATTATACTTTCTCGTTTTCATTTTCAAATCATTGTTTCCAGCTTAACCCAGACTAAAGTGATCAACATTTTAATCCACTTTTTACATAGAAGTGAAACAGACCATGAATCTAATTTACAAAGCTGGATCCCAAACGTAATTTATTTCAAGAGCACGGAAGGAAGAGCTACCTAATAACAGTGCTACAGTCTTCACAGTTCTTCTTAAGGATTGTTCCAGTATGCCTGGATTTCTAAAATGAAACATCTTAAAATGCCTCAGACCGTACTAAAAAGATAAGTTGCTTTTGCTAGAAGCTGTTTTCTCTTCCCTCCAAAAAAGAGCGAACATTCTCTTTTTTCAACATGCTCTTTTGAGTTCCCATCTCATGAGGAATAGGCCAGTTCTGATTGTTATTGAGATACAATCAGGGAAGAGGCACAGAACTGTTTTGCTGAAAAGCAYGCTTAGCAGCCAGTTTCTGCAGCCCATAATTAACCTGGAAGACAAGGACCTTGCTATAGAAAGAGCCATGACCTGGCCTTGGTCGTCAGAGCAGCTGTGTATCTCTTTCAGGCTATTGGATAATGCAAGTTAGTTTTAGCGCCTCAGGAAGTCCTAGCTGAAATTCCAGATAAACTGTTGGAATTGATGTCAGCTTTGTATCGTAGGCTGCTCGCTAGGTTAAAATACTGGTACAGATGCTGAGGGCCTGTCCTTCAAGCAGGAATGTGTTTGACCCTAGGTTCTAAGAAGGGCAGCCGTTCCTTTGCTTGCTTTTTGTTCTGCAGAATGTAGTGTGCTAGAACCAATTTGAGAACCTGGAGTTTCTTGCTTTCTCTCATTCAGAAGTTTTAGTAGTTCGTGAAAGGCTATAGCCTTTGGGATGAATCACACTAGTCTTCGCTTCACTTTTGTTGTGTAAGTAGAAAGTATATTTGATTCTGTGGATCCTGAGCTTCTGAGGACTTCTCTAAAAATTTAACATCTCAGAAGGGTTGCACAGCATTATACAAGATCAAGCCATCCTTTATCTATCTTAATAGTCCAACACAGAAGAAAGATGCCCTGATCTTGTATAATGGTTGTTCCTATATACAAAATCTGAAATTTAAGATACATAACTAAGGAGACTCTGTCTATGACATAAATGCATCACTTGAATCTAATGCTTCTATAACTTTAAAATTTCATGAGAAGCTCATCCTTTTCTGCTAAACTCTCAGGAGGACTGTTTGTTAGGAAGTAGAATTAGTTTGGGAAACTAAGTGTCTCATTCAACCCTCCAGTTTGTATGGGAAAGGTCCAAACAGTTGAAATCAAGGGAAGTATTGTTGTTCAGCTTTTTGGACCTCATTTCATGTTTGGGAAGTAAAGAGACATTACAAACAAACATTTTTAGCATCAGATGCACCTAAAAGATTGTTGGGAAAAAATTGATCTGGCCACCTGATTCTTTATATGAGCAGACACTGCAAATAACCATGTGTTAGGACTGGTATCATGTAGCTCAGCATTTCAAAGTCTGGAAGTACAGCAAATACCTGACTTGGGAAGTAACATTAAATGGGTCTCTTCTGTGTTCTAGGCTGTCAACTTCAGTTTTGAATAACTACATCACTGGTTATAAGGAATGCAAAGAAATCCAAATATGATTGGAGTGTAACTGATACAGTATGCTAACCTGAGTTTGCATAGCCTGAAATTACAGTTCAGTGTTTAAAGCAGCCTTATTTTCAAAGGAGGTTAGTTCAGATGTCAGATAAAATATGTGAAATATCAACAATAATAGCTTATCTGTAACTTTCACTGCTCTTCAGTGCATGTGAGAAAGGAGGAGAGATACCATATTGACGACAGTTTATTTTGAGTGAGTTTTTACCATGTGGCAAAACTAAAAGGAAAGAAGGGAAGTAATCAGTTTTATTTCTTTAAAGCAGCAGTTAGGTATTATATAGTTGATATGATATTTTCAGTCTACTTCATAGACTGAAAAAAGGAGGTACTCATTTCTATAGATATTGTAGGGAGCTTCAGTCATCTGCTTATTTGCCTTTCCAGAGATTTCAGTCAGGGCTAATAGCCTCTTTCCAGTAGTTAATGCTATCCTCCATGTAGGTATTCTTTAGCAGTACAGCTGATCAACTTGTTTGTATTTTCTTTTAGCTGCATATTCAGCTAGGGCTTTGGGGGTTTGTTTATCTTTTTTCAAAAAGCTTTCCCAAACTTCTTCCTTGATTAGCATGCAAAAGCATCTCTTTTTGTGTTGTGTTCTTACCTTCTGGGTTTCTGGGTCATTATTTGTCACTTAGCAGACGAGTGCTTGCTGCCCAGTGGTCTGGAGATTTAAACCCACCTAATTTCCATTTATATCCTATAGTGATTCTCTGCAGTCATAAAAGTGCTCTTTTGCAGGTTTTTTCTTGTTTGTGACCTCAAATTTTGGTTTTCATATGGGTTCTTGCTACTGTCCTATCCTGGAATCCCTGTCTGGTTTGATATTGCTAGTTAACAGCTAGGTTATGGTATGTAGAAAGCTTGATACATTTAATGTTAACTGTAGTGAACTAAAACCCCAAAAGAGAAAAATGCACCACTTGGAAAACTTTGTAAAATGCATTTTAGCATTAATTTACCATTTCTGCATGTTTGTAAGGTAGGTACAGTTGGATTTGTGTTTTGAAAAATATTATATTGTTTTACTATAGAAGGAAATATTTCTGGATTTATTCACTGCAGTGCAAGAGCACAGAGAGAACCTCTGTACTGTTTAAATCCATTAACTCTGTCATCAGGAGTCAAGTCTCAGTTCATCTCTTCTTTAGGGATTTACTGAATTCTGTAAAGTAATTCCAGATCTGTTTTACATTGTGTGCAATGAGAACAAAACTTCGTCTCTTGTTTTGGAGCCTGGAAGCCAGTGGGAAACTTGAACGAATAAGCAACTTGTAGATTTGTCTCTTAGCTGAAAGCTAAAATTGTGCAGAAGGTCTTAAGAGCTCCCTGCCTGTAGTTTTTGACCAGTGCCCACAACATTCTAAGGGGAAAGCAGATGCTGATTCCTCTTGGAGAAGAAAGCTAGTAGGACACGCTTCCCTTTCCCAAAATCCCATCAGCAATTTTCAGGTCATCTTGTATGTTCCTCCACCTGCATGTCACTTGGTAAGATTATGCTATGTGTATTTGTTTTGTTTTTAACAAATGCTGCCATGCTGGCTGATATGATATGGAATATGCGAGAATACCATGAAGAGCTTCCTCTCATACATAAATCTATATTGGTCTCTTCTGGTTTTTCTGATAACGGCCAAAACCAGTAAGATCACAAGAGTCAGTTCTTGCTTTTTCATTCCAGGCATAGCCTGGAATTCATCTGGACAGGGTTCATGAACACTTGCGATGTCACCAGTAATTTGTCATTCCTGAACTGTCTGCAGACCTTATTTTAACCTGGATAAAATTTTCTGGGTAATAACTAATATCTATTTCATGATGCATTTTGGCTTCCAGTAGCACTTCTAAATTCATTATGAATGTAGGTTGTTTTGAATTTTTCTCATTCTGTGTGAATGTTGTAAGTGAGGAAGTTCCATTTGACTCTTATCCAGTTGTCCACTGATGTCCAGATTGTTCTTTTTAAGCTGCCTAGATTTGTACATGCAAAGGTATCATCTCTGCTCTTCATCAGCTGCTCTCTGCTTGGAGTTCTGTGCTATACTTTCTACTAAAAAGAACCTGTTCCTCCCTATAGTCAAGGAAGCTTAACCATGGGAAGAACTTCAATTACAAGAAATTTCACAGCAGCACATTTTATTTTAATTGTTTTGAGGACAGATAAGGCCCTTTGACAAGGACTGCAGTCTAATTGCAGTCAATGGTTTGCTGGAGAAACTGTAACAAAACCGTATGGACTATATATCTTGTATAGTTGTTATAACTGGTCATTTGTCAGCATAATTGAAGTCATTCGTAATTTGTCTGGTCATTCCACAGAGACACCTTAATTGTACAAACATTTATAATTAGCCTTTTATGTCTGTCAATAGACTTCTGGCACTTTTATTCTGGCCAGGGTTACTATTCTTATTACTTTGATGTACTGCATGGTGTTTCTCCAGCTGCCCAGGTCTGTGTCTGCCTATGCAGAAGGGACCTGTCTTGTTTGTCTTACTAACACCAGACATAACTTTTAGAATCTTTTAGAAGAAGTTGTTGTAAATTAAACATGCTTTTGCACGAAATTTTGCCCTCAGGACAGATCTTGATTTGTCCTTCCAGCATAGTAGCATGGTACAGAGCATGGGTTGGCAAGCTAATCCTGAAATTGTGCCAGGTTTTAGTCACAGGTGCCCTTGCACCAACAACTATTTGTTTTCCTTGTTCTCTACTCACAGTCAAAACCCAATGAGAATTTTGCCACCAGATTAATTAGATGCTAAGTCAGAACTACTTTGTATTATTGTTCGTAACTGCCGTTCTTTGCTTATACTTTTTAAATAAAAGTGGAATATCTGTAGTTTCCTACTCTTTCTTTGCCAACAGCTATCTATGGAGCTTGTGCTGTCTTTTGACTTGCTTGATATTTCATTCTAGTATGTGTACAATTAATTCAGTTTTTATATTAACCCTTTCTTATTAAAAGTAAACATTTACATCAGCTACTACATAACTGTTTTACTAGCATTTTATGGTCAGGGATTGTACATACCATTAGTATATCTTTGATTGCTTCTGCATTAGAAAAAAAACTAGCTGTGACAGTGAATGAGTTTATAAGCATTTTTACAGAAAGAGTCAGTATGTTATACTGCTACTTTATATTATTTACCTCAGTATTTCAGTTGTCATTATCTAGAAATTTTAATCTTCTGATAACAATAAATATTGCTTGCATTCTTGGCTTTTTGCAATTTTCTGTTATGCTCTCCAGGTTCACAGTAGAACAAGAAATTGATCTGAAGGGTGTCATGAAAGGTCTTGGGATTACAGAATTATTCAGCAGTAATGCTGACCTTACTGCAATGTCTGGTAAGAGGCTCTTGTCTTSTCTTTTAAAGATATATGAGGAAGTCTTAAAATCATGTAAAGATAACAAAAAAGCTCTTAGAGTTACTCAAACAAAAAACCCTGCTAGTAAATTTTTGATACATAGGGATTCTTGAATGACCTATGTGTATGCTCACTGTAGGAGCAGTTGGGGCAGGGGAGGAATCTCTTGGGAGGATACTTTACCTGGCAAACTTCACTCTGAGCATTTTAAAATTGGAGCTTATCAGTACTGTAGAGAAAATGGAATATTATGCAAGTATCACAGTATTATGCAAGATCCATATTACAGAACAATGTGGCCTGAGTGCCTTGACAGCAAATGGGATTCACACCACCAGTGGGTTGTCATCTTTTGTCTCTAGAAGCTTTTTGTTGGCAGCATTAAGAGCCTTAAACTGTTGTACAACTAGTCATCTCCCCAGATACCTTCTGTATAGAAGCAGCACATGAAAGAAAAAGTTCTATGATAAAGGTGAATTGTCATATATGCTGTGTCTTTTTAAATTGGTTGTTAATACTTCAGAAGTTGAAATATCCAATGCATTTAGAAATTCAGATGGAAATGACAGGTTTATGCTTTTAATACCCGTATAGAACTAAAGCAAAAGGTAGTTGAGCCTGAGAAGTTGTTTCCTTTCTGCGTAAGAAGCCACACAAGCAGTGTATTTAGTATAGTCTGTTTAGACCCAAAGTGTAGCAGACCAGTCAAGCTCCTAGATGGCTCTCTAAAGGTGTGTGCCAGCGTGGGCTTACTGTGATTGGTTTTATAACTTACATTTATACACCTCTCTGTATGTGTTTCTGCTCTATGGCTTAATTGGCCAGATAGACCCTTAGGTGATGGGAATCAGCTGTTCTTAATTGTCTGTTTCTGGAAGCAGTCACGTTTGTATGGCTTTGTTCAAGGTAGTGATGATGAAAGGGAACCTTTCTCTAAACCTTACAGCAGAAGTGTTTACACTTTTCATGTAACTTTGCCTTTTACCGTATTTGAAATACCATTTGTAGTTTATCATGTAGTTTATCCTGTTTTGCTGCTTGCACTTTTCCAGTAAAACTGTGGGAAAAGATGGAGTTAGATAATGTGAAAAGAATTTGAATAAATGAAAAATCCCTCCTTAAAAAAAAAAATAATCTGAAGAAAAATACTTCCTGTTTCTCTGTCACCCTAAAGGAAAGTAAGCTGTATAGTAACTTGAGGTCCATGTACTGAAAAATATTTAAATGAGAAAAGTGTCCAGATTAACAGAAAACACACAGGGGAGACTGAACCACAAAGGGAGTGTTTGATTCTTCACTCTGTATAAAAGAGGCCTAAATATCAGTGAGTAATTCTGAAGTCAAAAGGTTAGCAGAAAGATTGGAACTTGTTTCAATCCATGTGATTAATGATTTGTTTAAAGCTTTATATTTTTTTATAGTTGTACCACACAATCAAAATACCATGTTGCATAAGTGAAGACAAATGGTGAAAGCTAGCTTTTGAAAATATGTGCATGGTATGTCAGGTAATGGGGGGGTTAAAGCCAGAAGTTTGTACGTGCTTCATTGTCTACCCTCTGGAAAATTTGGCAATCCATGAAACCTTAAAAAAAAATAGATGTCCAGATAGAAACATTTTTTTCAAATATTTGCATTTAATTTAGGAAGATACAAATTGCAAAAGAAAATATAGGGAGATTTTTGAGAATTCTGTTGTGTTTAAAAATATTCTCCTCCTGCTTTCCTGTTGCTGTTGCCTTTGGATTATTGTCAAGGAAAACCTTCTGCAATTTCAACAAAGGCCATAATCCTGTAATCAGATCCAGGCATAGATTGTTGACTTCAGTGAAATTCTATGGGGATTTAGTGGATATAAATCAAATTGCAGAATTATTGGTTTATTCTTCAGTATTCAGATTTTTATACTTTTTGCATTCAGTTTGAAAAATGGAAATAGAAGTGTCAGTTTTACCTTCTGGAATATCTGGATTGTGAGTAACCAAAGAGAAAGTACTAATCCAGATGTACGTTTTTAGATGCGGCTTGTTTGAGGAAATTAAGTTGTCAGTTAACACAGGTGAGTGGGGAAACTGAGGGAACATTTCTATTTGCCTGTATAGTTGCATATATTCTAACTCTCACTTTAAGAAAAAAAAACTTTCTGGYAGGCTCGATTTGTGTATCTCTGATTCCATCAGGTATTCAAAATAATCAAACATGAAATTTAGGAAGAAACAAATCTTGACACAGCTTCCAGTATTTGGGATTTTAGAGTTTACGTAGTGTGTAAACTTGCTGCTTGAGTATTTTGATACTACTTGAGACTTGCCCTTGAGCAAGTTTGAGTCTACTTGGCTAAATCTCCCCTTTTCTGTCAAATGATTATAGTATTTCATACTGTTGTATAATGCCTTAAATGGCAACTGCTTTTAATCTCAAGGTGACCTGCATTTCGGTGAGTAATGAAGTAATCTTAATGACTGACTTTCACAATGTAAAGTAATGGGAAGAGGACCATCCCAGTAAATAGTTCTTAGAAGTCTTGACTGAGGTAGGTATAATTTTTCTGGGATAACTTAAGCCAGAAAAGCCAATAAACCCGCACACTTTTTTTTTTAAAATGAGACTTGCCAAGCAACCGGTTGGCATCTCTGAGTGGGAGTTTGCAAACATATGGAGTGTAGTGACAAATGAAATGTGATGCTAACAAAGTCATGAACATTAAAAGTAAACCACAGATTACTCCTACACATTAATGGGTATCTAGGCTAGGGTCTTGCAGAAGACTTAAATTCTGATGACAAATCTCTGTGGGGCTTTTCTGGGATGATAGCAATCAAATCCTTTTGGCTCCTATGAAAATTCAGATTCGTAGAAGCTAATTGAGAAAAACAGCATGCTCAGATAAGCCTCACCTTATCCACAGTGAAAGGCATAAAGGAAAGACATATAATAATGACAAGAGTTTGCGCATAAGTTTGAAATATTGTCTTCAGTCCTAACTTGACAATTACAAAACAGAACAAATGGAGAAGGGTGCCTGAACACCGGGTAACAACATTAACTTTACATATAAAGAGATTCATTCACTTCATTCATTTATCTTCAGCTGCTTTTATATAAAATGGTGAGAGCAAAGAAAATACCTTTTTTTCCCAGATGAAGTCTACATTGCACCTAATACAGAAATAAGTAAAATTCTTCCTGTTAATAAGCATTTACCCTATAGTGTCATAATCCTTTTTCTCCCAAACTGTTGAATTTAAATTCTTTGGTGCAAGAACTGTCATTTATTGTTTATGCTGAGTGTGGTACACAGGAGCTCTAGGTAGTACAATGCTGTTATAATACTAATAGCATAGGAGAGCACTACAAATATAAACAAGGTAAATGGTGCTACTACTTCATAGGCAGAAAATATTTTCATGTAACTTGTGTGCACAAAGCTTTTATCCTGCCTCTACTTGGTACAGGAGGTGGATGGTAGTTGGGTTTTTGTGTTGGTGTATTTTTAAATACTTCATTCCTACTCCTGAGCCACTTGAAATGTTTCCTTTTCCTCTCCAGATAACAAAGAGCTTTACCTTGGAATGGCATTTCACAAGGCATTCCTAGAAGTTAACGAGGAAGGATCAGAAGCTGCTGCTGCCTCAGGTAGCTGACTGAAAAGCAGAACTAAATCAAATGTCTGGTTAATTAATATTTTAAAGCTGGCTTGATGCAAAGCCAGGAAAGCTGAGTAGCATGTAGCATGAAGACAAAGCACAGCTAGTATACTGCTTTTCTGAAGAGAATTCTGGAAATGGAAAATGTTAGCATTTTCATAACATGGTACGTTTCACAAAGCATTTTGAGCATCTTGTGGAAAAGCTCCTCTTCCTTATTTTATTTCCAAGTGTCAGGCCAGTACAAACTGCAATTTACACTTTCTGGCACTGAAGCATTGGTAATTTGGGGTGATGATCTGCTAATTGAGGCAGTCTGATGCCTTTGCTCCAGAATAGCTAGAAGGAGCTGAGAGTTGTTGCCATTGCATTTTAATAAGCTTGTACAGAGAGATGTAAGGTGGGAGGTAATAAATAAAAGGTTAGTTTGCCAGTATTAATGCTACAAGGCCAGATGGTTGATTACTCAGTTGTCACATGTTCTTCCTGAAAATAAGTTAAATTAATTGCCAATAGGGATTATTAGGTGATTACTAATTGTACCAGTGCTTGTACCAGCCCTTAAGGAAAGGAAAAACAATTTCCATCATCATGAATAATACCAGTAACTGTTGGAATGTAATGTTAGTATGGACAGAGATTACTGACATGCATGAGTTTTTGTTGACAGTGCAGTAAAAATATAAAAGAAAATGACATATTGGGAATAATAACAACCTGGAGAAATCCATGCATCTACAAATAAAATAAAAATAATGAAGAGCCAAATTCTGCCTGACTGCTAGTTAGTTTTACCTTCAACCTCTTCGTTATTTAAGTACTCAAGTGAAACTAAAAGCTGCAAGATCAGCCTGTTTAGGTATTGCTTACTCTAGTTAAGGGTTACTTCTTACTATCAAATGCAGCCCTGGAGCTGTTTAAAACAGGTCAGCAGTGCTATCTAACATAATGTACTTTATAAAAAGTGAGCAGGCATCATAACTCCCCTTAAGGTTCTGCATCTTATAATTTATAAACTGTTGGAAATAAATTGTGCCACTCTCTGTTAATCATTCTCAAAGCATAAATAGGCATGCAGTTACTTTGTAGGTCCCTTTCATTTTCAGTTAGGTTGTTCATGGTACTTCTTGGTGACACTCAGCGCTGGAGTGCGGGGCTTCAGTGTCTGAGCTTCGCAAGCATTTCCCATGAAGAGCAGGAGAATGTGAAAAAGATGCAGTGATGTTTAACAAGTTGCCAATGTTCTTTCTCCTTTAGGAATGATCGCCATTAGCAGAATGGCAGTGCTGTATCCCCAAGTTATAGTTGATCATCCTTTTTTCTTTTTGGTCAGAAACAGAAGAACAGGTGAGATTCTGTGACTCTCGTCTACATTTTTCACAGTCCATCATCAGAGGCGTGCAAGAGAAAACTGCATATTATGATCAGTGAACTGGTCTTGTAGTATAAATTTTCCTTAATCTGTCTTGAAATGCCTGGTATTACGACTGACTCTTTCCAACAAATCTCTTTCTATGTCCCCTTAACRTTTCACCAAGACAGACACCCAAATTTCCCATCATCCTGAAAAATATTCATAATTTTTTTGATTAAAAATCCAGGGGAAGAAAAATTCACTGATAAGTTGTTTTCCTTCAAAAAACATTGTTACTCTCCTGAATAACCATAATCATTGAGCTAGGCTGTAGTAAGACCAGCAAGATGTTTGCAGTACCAAATAATTTACATAATGGACAGATATTACAGCTGTGAATAATTCTGTTGTGCTGTTGAAGCATTTGTGGCAGGCAAGGGATGAGAACAGCACTCACTAGCAAAATGGGCAATGATTAAGTAATTCTTTGGTTTCATATTTGTAATTTGTTTTTCCTAATGATGTGGATGTGACTGGATGACAAATAGAACATTACTACACAGCAACTTAGACTATTTGATGGATCTGTGTGTTCTGGTATTTTGTCTGTTTTACAAGCAAATATCAGTAGTTCCAGTTTGCAGGGGTTTTGTTGATGCTTATGATGGGCATCTCAAATGCAATGTTTAAACCATTTAGATTGCAGTAATGCCTACATTCTAACCAGGTTGGGTGCCTTGTGTGCAGGATGTCATACAAGCACTTACAATTTCTGTCATAACTGTTGCCCCTAATGACGAAAATTTGAGAAGCCTTGCTGTTGTAGTCATGTAGTTAGGCAAAAATGCAGGTGGAGTCAGTTCTTTCCCCTGTACAATTGCCCTGTCTCCCAGTAAGAAAGGTTTTAAATTGGAAGAGAGTAGAGGTTCATAGCCTTGGGGCAGTTCTTAATGTTTTACAGGCATTGTTGTTGCATGTATAGCCAACAGTTGTATTTAAAGCCAGAAAGCACGCTACTATTTAGAAACCTAAGGTTAGAAACCTTTTGAAAAGATGTATGGAAATCCATGATTTTTACTCTTATTCTCAAGAGTATTCTAAGTGCTCATGATTGTTCAGGTTAGGTGAAAGTGTATGAAAAATGTGAGCTGTAAATGGTGATTAAATAACTCGAGGGAGCAGTATTTCTTGCTGTGGATTGTGTGTTCCAGTTGGGAGTAAATCTGAACAAGCATGTATCAAATAATGTTTGCGTGTTGGCTTCTGTGGCTCACTGTTAATTGCGAGGAGCATTGTTCAGCAGCTCAGGGATGTGAGGGTATGGAGTGATCAAGAAAATTACTCTGAATAGATCTGCACACCTTTGGAAACCTCCAGCCCAGAAGCTGACACTAACTGAACTGCCTGCTTTGCCGCAGTGGCAGTATTTCCACAGGCCTTTACCAGAGCCACTGAAATAGAAGTGAACCTTTGCTTTGATTTCTAGTGGGCTTTGAATCAAGCCCTTAGAATAAGCTAAGAGGCCCTTACATGTAGAGGACTTCACTGTTCTTGTCTGTATTGTACCTCTTCTCTCTCTCTCTCATACACATGTACACCCTCCCACCCCCCTAAGTTCCCATAAAATTTGTGCACCATACCTTCTAGGTTTTAATGTTGGTATTCATCATCTTATAACCTCAACTTTTTCTTTTGATTCTGACTTCTTCCCTTCCCCCCACCCTTTTCTTTTGCCACAGGTACTGTCTTATTCATGGGAAGGGTGATGCACCCTGAAGCAATGAATGCTAGTGGCCATGACTTTGAAGAGCTTTAACTACCACCAGCTACCAAAAAAAGGAAATAGGAAATAAGCACATGAAGTTTTGAAGTTAATATATTTAAGGTTTGCTGTGTTTTTCCCCAAGATACTGTTTAAAAAAAAAAAGATACCATTAAAGATAAACCTTTCAGGTTTAACTGTGGTTTAAATTGCAAGTCAGTTTCTGGAGGAAAGTTTACAATATTAAAATAATGGTCTGTTTCTGTAATTGTGGTTGCTGTGTCCTTAAAATAAAATTGTGTACATGTCAACAGCTGTTTCTTGTTCTAGTGAATTGTAAAGCAAAAAAATTTTGCAAATCCATAATTCCTAAACTTTTTACAGTCCAAAGGCTGACGTGATCAATGAGACAGGAGCAGAATGTGTGCAGCTCTGAATAATGCAAATGGCAAACCTTAATGATAATTTAGAGTTGGATGAAGAATTATATCTGGAAAATGTAATCTTGTCCTGTTCTTGTAGTAAACGGACTGCGATATGGTGTTCCATCAAAGTTAATGGAAGAAATTAAGCCTAGTGGATTTTATTCTATAAGTTAACTGTGGTGGAATTYTGTGTGAATCTCTCACATGTGATTTGAAAATGTTGCTTTTATGAATGCTTCTGCATGTGACCCCGCAATTCACTTTCCATAAGTGTTGATGCCAATAAAATTTGATCGTATGAATATTTGAAACTAGTCAGTGTAGAACAGCTATATATATATGGCTGAAGTAAATTAATTGAAACAGTCACATCATTCATGTGGACATATTCCCCCCCCCCTCAAGTAGTTGTTCTACTTTGCTAACTCAAACTTTGCAATATCTCAATTCAGTGATCTAGAATGACCTTTCTTATAAAAACCTTAATTTCAAGTGTTGAAAAATGTTCAGTTCATAAATAAATGTCTAATGGAACATAATCCTTTTTGTTCCCTAACTTCTTATTGAGAATAAACTGACAGAGGAGAGAATGACACACACCACAAGTAAATATTAGCAAGGAAATTAGTTGCCATTCCCATTTGCAGGAGGGAGGAGAAGTACCAGTTATCACCAGAAAGGCATATAATTATTTCTTCCCTCTTTGTGTAAAATATAAAATGAACAGAAGTTGCTAAAAGGTAAAAGAGAATAGGAGAAAAGAGGGGAGGAGCTCCTTTGAAGCAGATCATAAATACAATCTTTTTGGTAATAAGTGGGTTTCTTCTCAGTCAGTAGGAGTTTTGTCTTTTGAATTCTATGGGAACAAATGCATATTGGCTGAGCTTTAGTTTTACTTATGGTTTTTTCTGGCATGCATTCACTTCAGACCAACATAGATACTGCTTACAAAGTTATTCATGCAAGGAGAATTTCCAAAATTTAACRCATTGTTCACTTTATATATACTGTTGGTGCAAATCACGCAGGTCAAACCTAGAGTGATGGATGCTCTCCTCTGTGAAGGCTGGTTATGCTCCCTCTGAGAAGGCACCTGAGCATGTCTAGCCCTGCCTCCTCGAATTGTTTCATTCTATTGCACAGAAGAAACACAAAGCTCCTTAACGTTTAACTRTTGTTGCTTATTACCCTTAGTGTATTATTCTGGACTTAGAGAAATTTTTATATTTAAATTAACTTAGACAAAAGTTGTAATCCTTTTTAGCTTTGTGTAACGAAAAGTGTTATATTTGAGAGAAAGAAGGGGAATGCTTTTAAGAAGGAGCAGAGGTTAACTTTACCAATGCCTAGAACTAGCCCCAGTGCAAGTGGAAACAGCTCCGATGACGTGAATGGAGTTATGCAATGGCTGGTTCTTCATATTTAAATAATTCTATGAATATCATCTGATGTTTGTAAAAGTGACCCATATGCTAAGTATCTCTTGTGTTTTAAACTTTATGGGGAGCCTGAAAATAGGTAAGGTTTTTAAGCTAAAACATTTCTTYGGGCAAATTTTCAAGGTGATTACTCTGAGTTTGAAAGACGGGAGAAAGCAGATGACAACTTAATGATCTCTGTTCTTAGGCAAGTGAAAGTTCCTCCTGACCAATTTTGTTTTCCTTGCATTAATCTGTTGCAGTGTAGATGCTTCTTACTAAGGGAAAGACTTTGAAGATAGACTTGAACTAAAGCTATGGAATTATGGAGCGATGAGTGCCAGTCAGCAATATTTATAGAGGATGTCAGGCAAGTGCATAGACTTCCCTACCGGTTAGACTGAGCATAGGTACTAAGTGGAATGATGCAGAATCTCATGTTCCAAGTCTGATTCTGTGAGAATTACCTCAATGGGCATTTAGAAAAACCAATAGAAACAAGTGCAAAGAGTAGTTACCTCATTTGATACTCATAAAATAGCCAGTYCATGTTCTTTAAATCCAGAATTATTTAGTTTTCAGCAACAATATGAATTGACTTATTACCAAATTATGTGAAGATGTTAGCTATCAACCACAATGAGAGTAGCCCTCAGACAATACTGTTTTTCAATAGCAATAATGTTAGGTATTGTCAATTTATATATCAAAAATATACATATACACATGCATGCACACACATACGACTATTTCATTGTGTGTTTTAACCTACATTTTGTATAGTGGTCTTATCAAAGAGGTTGCTTCTTCAGGACAAAAATAGCAAAATACTTTTGTCTTTTTTTTTTGGTAATGGGAACTTGTCAGTTAAGTTTCACATATTAGTTTAGATATATAGTCTTTATAAAAACCAAACAAAAACAAATGTGTTTGTATTTGGGGGAGGGCAAGGTGTATCAGAAAATAAAATACTGAAGCTTCCATAGTTGTGTTGTGTAAGTGACCCATGATGTGACAGTGCATACTGAGAGCTTCCTCTGATTCAGATGGAGTTAGCAGGAGGTGCAATTTGCTAGTGCTGTCATCTTCTGTCCTTCTTCCATACACCTCCCAGAGCCTAGCTGGGAATGCTTTCCAGGGCTGCAGTTGGAGAGAGTACTTTCCCTGCTAATCCTTTTAGTAGTGGCTCACAAAGAGYTCTGCTTGATTGCTTCAGGCTAGCTGGTCCCTCGTACAGTCACTGAGCTTACCATACATGAAAGCATCTGTTGTGAGTGAAAACGTCTCTGGAAAGCAGGTGTTAATTTTCTACAGAATACACACATTCTTGAAGTAAGAATAATCAGTTGGGGGAGGCTTTAAGTTTTCCTTCATCCCCATTCAGTCAAGCTTTGTGGCTTTCAAAATTTAACAGCTGTGATAATTTATAACGATGCCACATTGATAAGGTAATACTCAAGAAGCTCCCTGTGATGTCTTTTGGCTACAGGCTTGCAGACTTATTTCCAGCAACAAAGTTGTTGCAAATCTTGATACTAATCAGGGGGGGAGGGAGGGAGGTTCTTGCCCCCCCCCAAATGATTAGCCACTTCATCTGGACTCCAGTCTGTTTGATATTAATTAGCAGTTTATACCTCGCTCACGTGAACAAGTCTGACAAAATGGAGGGAGAAACAACATAACCTTCATTTGATTTTTTTCTCTTATTTCAGTGCAAGTGAAGCAGAATGTGTTTGAGATCACTATAGTTACTCTGGGTTTTCGTACATAAAATGAAGACCAGAATTCAGCATGCAAAGTAAGTGTTTGGGCAAAAAGCTTATAGAATAGTTTTGTACTAACTCAGAATCTGACTGCTTATTGTAGCAACAGACTCAAGCTGATGTAGCAGAACATCTTTAAGTTACTAGTGAGGAGGAAGAACTGAAAGAGTAGGATTAAAAAGAGGAATATATCTTTTTATTCAGCCTTACAAGCTGTACTTTCCTTTACAGTTGTGCTCCCCCACCCCCCTCAAAACCACTGCAAACCCTGAAAACTAGGCATTTTCCCTGAATTCATCAAAAGGCTTTTTCGCATTTTTTCTCTTGGAGTTGGCCATGGCCCACAAACTGCTGGAGATATGCACAAGTTTCCTGCTAACCCTGAGAGAACGCAAAGAAAAATGGGAGATGCTCTCTGAAGTGAACAGACTAATCTAATTCGTTTTTAGCATGCAGCAATAGACACGGTGAACACRAACACATAAGCAAATACGTAGCCCTTCTCTACTGCTGTGGCTGAGCACTATAGCGGGGAAGACGTTAATTCAGGAATTGTCTGCCTGCTTTGTTACGYGTCAGGAGTACCTCCCAAAAATGAGCTCCTTTCGGTACAATAATGGTAATGCTCAGAGGAACGTGTTGGAACAGGTACGCAGGTGTTAATAGTATATAAACAGAGCCTGGCACTTACCTTCTAATATAAGGAAATAGACTATTTGTTTTCATTTTCTTAAGATTTCACTATGATTCATTTAGCTGGGTGTAACTTGTGGCTTCTTTGAAACGCAGAGACAACTGCCTTGGGTTTGTATTGGAAAGCCCTGTGATAAAGTTAGAATTCCTAGGGTACTGCCTTTGATCAAGGGGAAAACTGCTATTGGCTTTAAGTGAGCCAAACTGTCGTTGGCCTAGCAATGACCCGAAGGTCTCTAGCTTCTCATGAGTAGCAGAAGGAGACTTACCGGAAAATCTCCCAAACAGTAACTAACTGCTCTAAGACTAAACGCGGCCTGTAGAGGGCAACAGAGCTGTAGTAGTAAATCTGACTATGCTTCTTAACATTAAATTAATATTCTCATAYGCAAAGTTTCATAGCTTATTAGGTTATCTAAGAGTTACCATTATTGGCAGTGAATTAGAGATAATCTCTTCTATATGCTTCATGCTACTGTTTTATCTTTTTTTTCCTCAGAAAAACATTTATTAAGCATGCTTACTGAGCTGTAGAAGAGCTCTGAGTAAACAGAATMAATTTCAATGTACTACTGTTGTTAGCAGAAAGCAGTCTGTTCTGCTTCTACAGCGAGTGAACAGCAAGAGCAAAAACTTTATCACATTTAACTAATAAGCCCAGGTTTACATGACCTTGAGTGGCAAACACTTTTTTTGTAGATTTGTTCTACACTCAAAAATTTGAATGTTATATATGTTAACATGTTAACATATCGCTGTTCCAAGCATTAATTGTGGCTATCATACCAAAAGTCTTAATGAGAATACAAGTTTAATATTAAAGAAAACCTTCCATGAAAGCATGTTGAAAATGGCAAGATGTCCGTGTTATCGTCCTGTTGTTTAGGGCAATAACAAAGGAAATGCATTCCTGGCTACAGTTGTCCATTAGATGCTAAGCTGCTTTCATTGCTTTGGTCTCCAAATCTGCAGTAAATTACAGTAAAGACCATGGATTATATTTTGAACCTAGTTCATCCCATTGTAATTTTACAGCAAATACGCAAGTATAAAATTGGACCATGGGACTGAATCAAGTCCATGATATTACTCAAACAAATRAGATCTTAGTGTTATACCAGAAACAGAAAAAAGCTTTTGTGGCTATTTTTTATTTTTCAATGACAGACAAAAGAAGACACCACAAGATGTCACTCTATCCTAAGAAKCTGAGAAGTACTTTCTCCTAGTAATCCTTTGGGAATGTTGGAAGGCTGAATATCCTGAATGGGATTCTCTCTCAAGTATATGTAGCTCTTGGTGATCTTTGCCTCTCTCCTCACAGTGGAAAATGGAAATATATGAATTAAAAATGAGGAATGTGTGATTACAAAAGCACAGTGCCAGGGAATAGGGAAAAAGGTACCTTAATAACTCAGATAATACCTGTAGCATGTGAATTCACTTCCCTCGTGAGCTACTCTGCATCTRTGGACACAGTCAAAGAGAAATTGTTGTTTAACTTAGCTTGTAAAACAGTCTGCAGTCCCCAAGGATTTGGGATCAAGCTGCAATAGTTACAATGGCCCAGATGAAACAAAGACTCTGCCTGMTTACTGGGGGCTTCTGTTAACTGGTTCAGTAGCTTGTCTTTGGCCTCCAGCTGGTATTGCTTAAGGGCTATAAAATAAAGTTACACATGGCAAACCATTCACAATAGCCAAAGAAACATAGCTGGTACTGTAAAACTAATGAACAGCGTTGTATATCTGTTACCTCCATCTACTGGAGCTTCTCAAATAACATTCTGTTTATATAGGACTGCTTTTATAACAACATCCACATTAATGATGTTTTTCACAGCAGTAATTAGGAGCCATAGTCATGGATCAATTGCTCTAGTCCTTAGGTAAACTGACTGATAAGATTGTCACAAGTCRTGTAATAACATGTAGTTTAAAATGCAGTTTATAGACAATAGTATAGTGCAATAGTCAAGAGTGCAAGACTGATAGAAGGATATCAGGCTTATTCACAGCCACTCTGGCAGATAGGTAAATGGAGAAAAGCAGTGAAGGTAAATGCACTTTATTTTTATCAACAGATAAATGTATTTCCAAATAATAAGTGACTTTTGGCTCCACTCACTATTTTAGAAATTTTTTGGACTTTTTCAAAACACTTTACAAATAAAGCCTCAAAAATCTGTTAATGGCTATGCCTGGAATCCAAGCGGCTAATCATTCTCAAGTAAGTGGAAGCCCAAACCAAGCGTAGCAGAACTCAAAACATTAGCAGCTGTTCCTAAAAGCATGGTGTGCAAAAGTCTCCACAGGACTCTCCACCTTCTACTGTGATCAAATAGTCTGAAACTTTTTCCTTAATGATGTGTTTGCAACACTGTGTTCCAGAAATTAATCTGCCAGATAGTGGTAGTAAAATTCTAGGTCTTCTACTAGGAGCTGGCTGAGGAAAAAGATTAAATTCATTCCTGCAGCCAGAGAATTAAGCCCAAGTTACCTAACTTTCTGTCTTTGCAGCCACACTGAATCATAACATGAATGACTATTCAGGTATGACCTATGCTTTACAGTTGACAGGTTGTTTCACCATCCAGCTCTCATAAACGTATGTCTTCTGTTCCCTGTAGAAAAGGCATCTTTTGGAAAAACCGAGGCAAGAATTCCTACAGAATAAAAGGAGTCTATATKTGTGTAGACATACTTTAAGTAAAGAAAAAAGAGGTACAGGGAAAATCTGATGCATAGTTAATGGATTTTATYTAAACCAAGTACTTAGCGTTCCCATTATGGGATTGGAATTGGTCATGGGAAAAAAATCCTGTTTTTTCTTCCAGAAAGATCCTTTCTGCATGCGCATTTGTTCAGATGGGGTGCAACACCATTTACTGCTAGACAGAAGGGCTTCAAGCATTCTCTCAGGTATTCTAAAGCTAAAAAGGAGTTAAGGCTAAATCAGAGTTTAAAATTTTTGCTCTATCTTTACATGTATTTGTTAAGACCCRTGTTTTAAAACCAAGCAACTCAAAGTGATAGAATGCATACAAACAATAACTGTATGATAGCATCGCCTTTATAGAATGAAACAAATATGTGAGAACGTGCCAAGAAATACAAGAAATCAGAAGTCCTTCATGCCCTGGCACCTGTAAGGGTCATGGTCTAAAGGGTCATGGTTTGGACAATGGCAAAGCTCGCCAGTTGCCAAGAATCTGATAGAAGAAGCCTTTTTATTTGAGCCTTTTTAAATTGTCAGTATACTCTGTAAATGGCATATTTAAAACTGTAGAAGGCAGAAAGCTGAAATAATTTCACACAGAAACTGATTGAATTTTTCAGGTTCRTTACAGGAGAAATACTGGTCTTAAAATTCATCAGTGCTTTTGGGAAAAGTTCTCTTTGGGTCAGGCTGCTGACTTGGAATTGCCAGACTGTAGAGACACGCCGTCATTTTCCAGCAGCAGGAACACATAAAGCTCTTCTGCCAGCTCTGAAGCAAGGATATTTCTTTATAAGCTGTATCAGCTGAGCTGCTATTAAAACCCTCAAATGTGAAACCCACAAATAGACCAAGGAGGCCAATTCTAATTAACTCCCAGCTGTTTTACATTGATTTACCTCCACTGATTTCTCCTCCACAGAATTTTTTCCTTGGTCTAAACAAAAGGAGAATCAGACACAGTGTGCTACAGTTCATACGTTCCTTTCAGATTTTTTTTAAACAAATCATTTGTGAATCGTCACAATATTTCAGTGCTAGTCTTTCTGCTACAATTTCATAGGGTGCAAGTGGAACCAGCTAACCTTGAATCCTTTTAATTCGTTTATTTTTCAGTTCTCCTTCCATTTTAATGTGTTTAACATCTGTGGAACAAAGTGTTCTGAGGAAATGATCTATTGATTACTGACTTTTTGAATCATGATATACGCAGGGTTAAGAGCTTGAAGCCGTGAGTAAATTAGATTAACTTGTATCAAGCATTTATAAAAGCTGAGGATATTACCAGTGCTTCCTCTTCACCATGATGATTACAAGGTAGGCATAAACCATCCTAAAGGAGAAAGTGCAGTTACCAGTGAGCAAAAATTAGTCTAGTTCCAAGGACTTAAATGTTTAAATCAAACAATCATGTAGCATCCAAAATACCCATACCAAAAAGCATCGCATACTGTGAGAATCATAAATCCTGTTGATATTATACAATTATGTTATAATAAGTAAGCAAATCCTAACCTAAGTAAAATTATATTTGCATGAAAGCATAAGATAATATAGTACAAAATATCAAAGCCACTCTGCCTCTTCGTTTGGAGACTGGAGGACTATTCCTTGGTGCAGGATACCTTTAGTAGTATAGAGTATACCTTGTTTCACTCTCTCCCTTTCTCATTAACTGTTTAGGGAGCCTAACTTGACTAGCTCTGTGTCTTTGGGTCCCTAAAGTTAAACGGGAAATATGCAGGTATTCAGGTCTCCTGAGATTGCTGGAAGCATATTCCTCTTCCTACAGCCACTGCACAGAGAATGCACAAGTTGAATGTAAGATGAGAAGCAGTAGATAGATGAAGGCAGAGAATCCTAGGGGAATAAAGGGATATCACTGTATAACACGATGGGCTGTGGCAGAGCTCACCAGCTACTTGTCAACACTGAGGGCTCTAAAGAGGAGTCATGACCCTCATTTGAGGAGCTGGCAAAATTCATTCCCTGATATGCTGCCTGTGTATTACTTTGCATGCCTTTTCTAGATCACAGTGGCTTGTTAGYAGATTTACTGGCAGTGTACTGAAAAGTAACTTTAGGACAAGTTAATTTGGGCTCTCTTAGCCTTGATAACACCTGCTTAAAATATGCTCCCTTCTGTGAATAACCAGTTTATAGAGATTATATTATGATAGTTCCATGGCAAGTGTCTTCTGAAAAGCAACACAGAAGGCTATTTTTCAGAAGGGCCATTAACCATCTGGCAACCCATTTTCCATCTTCCTTCACTGTAAGCCTGATAGTCTGAATAGCATTCAAGAAAAAGGCAGATCAAAGCCTTTGCTGTTTTCATTGAAAATACATCCTGACAACCCTATAAACAAAGGTTTTCAAGTGGAAAACTCCTAGAAACTTGTTTTACCTTATATCTTTTTGAGTGCCATAAAGCCCTGCTTATTCTTTAGATTTTCTGTACACAGCTTTTTTTTTTTTTTAAGCAAAATTCTGATATTATTCATTTTATAGGTTTGTTCACATTCAGCACTATGGAAGACAGAATATCCTAATAAACCCGGGAGGATTTTGTGTGTGTAATGCCACTGTAAGTATGGCAATAATGCTGCTGATGAATTACACTGCTGTAACACTACTCCTGCTCAATCACAGCATTAAGACTGGGTTTTTCCTAACACTGTTGGTAGAGGAGTATCACATTCTTTGCTCCTGTCTCCTATCTCAGAGCTCACCTAGAGCTCGCAGATTGCAAGCTTGCAGATTAAAATTTTGCTTCGCATGGGGCAAGGCTATTGTGACGGAAAATGCTATTATCCCTGTTTGTCAGATAAAATCTGAAAATGGGAGCAGTAAGTGGCTATAAATTCCAAGCCATAAAATGACATAGAGACTGAGGGGGAGCTATTCACTGTGTCCCAAGCTAGTCTCCAAATTAGTGAATCATCTTGTTAGGCCAAAATGTTAATGAATTTATGTGGTAGGAGAATCCAGGGAACAGTCAAAGCATTTAAAAACAAGCCAACAGATATATGCAGCATTTGGGAGTGACAGCTATTGGCCTCTCAAATATGTAACATGTGATTTTCATAAAGAAATATGTAATATTATTTACTTAAACTAGCCCATGTTTTGCTGTGAGCCTTAATCATCTGGTGTCACACAATAGCACACTAGATGTCATACACTGAATGACATCTCCTGAAGCAGTGTTATGAATATTCTGGATATATTCCCCAGCTGTAGAGAGAAGTACTTCATGCCTTACTAGCTATAGAGCACACACACTCTTACTGCTTTGTTTTGTATTCAGCAACTCTACAAAACAGCAAAGGCAAAATGCGGAATGAGCCATACTACTGAAGCTCAGCTGCTGATCTTTCACAATTCAACTGCAAAAATTCAGAGGTCTGAAATGAGACATAAAAGTACAAGTATCAGTAGAAAAATTAAACTACCTTGATCAACAGATTTACACCTGGTCAATAATTTTTTAACACAATATTGTTTGTTTGAAGAGGCAACACCACCACGTAATGTTTACTGCTGAAGATGGAGCCTCCTCCTTTCCCCAGTGCAAGTCAGAGAGAAAAGAAATTTTGCATTTCCCAACTGCTAGAATACAGCATGGAGCAGGCAAAGCACAACAAAGTGGAGCAGCCACTTTGGCTTTAGTTTATGTTTGAGACCGGTTCAGTGGCCAGGCAGGCCTGTGACTGGAGCATACACTGACGTAAAGTAGCTTACCAGCACCTTCATAACCCTCCTTTAGGCCAGCAGATGACATAGCTTCTCTGAAGTCAAAAGATTTGGGTGGATTCAAATGTTACTTTTTACTCTTTTTTTTTTCCTTTTCTTTTCTTGAAACAGCCTCAGGATGCTTCTTCTATCACCTCATCTCCTTTAAAGCAAAATTAAATGAGGGAAAAAATGAACCTAAGCAAGAAGATAGCTTTGCCTTTGGAGGGGATTTTGGATGAATATAGCTAAAAGAGAGAGAGGCACTGAACAAAGTTATTCAGTTTCAAGCCAGTGGATTGCCTTTACTGGACCCTGATCAAAATTAATCAGTTGGCCTGAAAGACTAATTCRTATTGATGGTGTACTCCCTTATCAGTGATTACAAACACATGCTCTGGGTTAGTCCTGCCAGCAGATTTGGTGTCCTAGAGTATCAGAACTTGGGTGGAAAGACAGGGTTGTGTGGAGTAAGGGGAAGGTGCACCATCCAGATGAAGATACTTTAAGGTCTTCTTGTCTTTTGAACATACATGAATTAAGAATGCCTCCTCTTTGGAAGTCAGTAGACCTGATTTAAAATAGCTGTTTATATCTGTGCCTTGTGAATGCAAAATGCTTGTCACTCAGAATTCTCCATTTGGTCATTACATCTACTGAGCAGCAGGTACAAATACTTAGCTGAGGGAGAAAGCAATGGAGAATCAGTCCAAAGAATGCTTAAAACCTTCCTAACCATGTGATATGGCAAATGCATTCTCTGACTTTGACCAGATGCACATTTTCATTACATTTAATTTCTTTTGGCAGGACATGCCAGTTTCTAGCTCTAAGTGTAGGAAACATGGATGGCTATAGTGTGTCTTCCTCCTTCCCAGAAAAGAAGCATTTTCACATAGGAGCACATTTATTATCCTTGCAAACAGTGAATAACAAGATATTCCTTTGAACTACACTTTCTTTGGCAATAAAAATGGGAAAAGGATAGGGATGAAAAAGTCAGAGGTGTCAGGAACCAGTTCTGCCTGGAAGTACCTGTCCACAGTTCTCAGTTCTGTCTTGGTTGCAAGGGAGGCAGGTGTCCCTGAATTTTAAACAACAGAATTGTAAGTTTGTCATTCAACTGTGTTGCTTTTGCATGCTTTCCTCTTCTTTCAGTTCATTCTAGCTAACGCAGAGGTTGTTTTTACCATCTCAGCCCATCAACAGAATAACATCAATGCAAAATGTAGCACAGTAAAGCAAACTGTATCACAGAAACAAAAGGAAGGAGGGATAGCTCTCTGAAAGACAGTAGGTATGTTTTAAAGCACATTTCTATTAAAAATTGGTGGTCTTCTATGGAATTTTCATATACGTAGGAAGACATACATTCTGTTCCCCTCCCTGCCTTTGCATATTATATATATGCATGTGTGTGTATGTAAACACATGCATGCACACATCTATATATTTATAGAAATATAAATATCTGTAAATATACATATAAAACTGGAGTTGACTGTGCAGGTGGAATTATGTGTATTGTGTGTGCATGCACACAACTAAATGTATTCCAGTATCTATATGAAATAGGTGTACCTGTGAGGCAGGAAGGTACTGGGGAGAAAGGAAGGGAAAGGGGCAAAGTGTTTCAGACAAGAGGAAAGGCTGCCCAGTATAAATGCTTTGAGCACTGCTGGTATGGATAATGCCAGACTGAATGAATCACATGAGTATTTTTCCCACTCCATATTTAAAGAGATTATGTCTATTTAGCCTAAATATCTAACATATGATGACTTTGTAAAGCCAGTTTATTAAAAGAGCGTTCTAGCGACTTAAAGTATTCCCATATTTGCAAGATCTGAATTTCAGGAAGGCAGGATTTTGATGGATGAAGTGAAACAATTTTTTCAATATAACTCAAGTAATCAATTCTCCACAAAAAAAAGGAAACATGACTCTTAGCAAGTAGCAACAGTTGCATAAATAAATGCAACAATTTATGGAAATTTGCTGGCATCTGCCATAATGAAAGTTAGACAGGAAAATAACTAGAGATATTACTTCAAATTACATAGTGTAAAAGGAAGCTTAGAAGACTGCAATAGGAAATTGTTTATCAAATGAAATTTGGGATGATTTTCATATGATTAAAATTACCTGATGAAACTCATGTTCAATAAATTAGGAACCACTTAATGAATGTTGTGTTCCATCTGGAATTATTAACAATTAATATATGATAAGATGAAATGTGAGACTCATAATAAAGATGTGGATGGAGGCAAAAAAAGTTTGCCATGCTCACATTAGGGTTTTCATCTCTGGATGGCTTCATCAAATGTATGATCTTATTTGTTTTGGCAGCTTTGGATAAGATGTTTCAATTTGTGAGAATTAGATAGAAATGGCATTTGGACAAGTCAAGACTGGCAGAAAGCTCATTAAAATGGATGGCAGTTTGCCTATCAATTTCAATGAGCTCTAGACCATGCCCTCCATGAAAGGATACTTGGTTCAATCTCATGTGAAAAATCTGGCAGATACCTGGCAGATACCTTTTGTTTTTTCTGTATGCACATACGGTTTGTTTCCACTCCAAAGTCAACGGCATTACTCTTAAGGGCTAAAACATTAAACATAAGCTTATGTGCATCTGTGGATTAGAGCTCCAGTAATTTTGTTCAAATATAAAAAGCTATGTTTTAAAGTGAAAGGGAGAAATGCACCTCATCTCTGTGAGATGTATAATGGGGGAAATCATTATTGCACTTCAGTCAATGTGAGTGCTGCATGCCATAGACTTCACTCAGGGTACAATTTTTTTTTCTCTTTCTTACACCCACAGATAAATTGCCAAATGCAAGAGAAGGCAAGTTGTATCCATTATATTTTTTAGGAGACATACATTGTTTGTCAAGAAAAGAAACTTTAGAGAAAAAAATCTTTAAACGTTACTTCCACGTGACCTTTCTTTAATTTCAGAAACTGTCTACTTCATCCAGAAATTGCTGACCCACATTTTATTAGTAAAGTCAAATTTGATAGTGAAAGAAGTCTCTCCTAAACCAAATAAAAATGCCATTCTTCATTCCATAAACATCTCTTTGTGGCTTGATCCAAAGACCATAAAATCAGTGGAAAGACTCAATCTTCAGTCATTGTGAGTTGCAGGTCCATTCTTTTTCCAGAAAAGAGGACCAAGTTTCAGTACTGCTGCTTGGTTACAGTCCCTCCAACCTTGCTGGAATTTGTGGGTTTTTAACACCTTAGAAAGCCAAACCTATATAGTTTTCACTTCCATTATTTATGTGGTTAGTTGTTGATTCCTTTTTGTCTGGTAACCCTGATGAACTGTTTCGCTTACTCTGCCTTTCTACTATCCAAGACTTTATTCTGCTGTATTTGGCTTTTCCCTGTGCATACTCTCCAAGTCCTACCACTGGGAATCAAATAGCTCACTGGAATCCTGAATGTGCTGGAGAAAAAAAAAATTGTTGCCTGGGTAACCAGGCAAAATAACCAGTTTGTTTATGCAAGTGTGCCTGCTTGTGTGCTGGAGCATGTACACAGATGAGTATATATGCATTTAATAGTGTTCTTTTCCAGTGCTTCCTATGAGTATCCATGCAGATTATACTGATTAACATGCAAAGAAATTCTCTCTCTAACTGATTAATCCAACATAAATGCCATGAATTCCTGGATATAGTCAAACCATGTAAGACCAATATAGAAATTATTTTTCTACTGTAGATACAATGTCATTAAGTTTTTAGATCTGATTTTACTGGTGACATCAGTCAAACAGCTTGATATCACCAGTAGTAATCAAGCTAACACTAAGATAGATAAGAAATTCACATTAAAAACATGAAATAACATCAACAAATTTATTTTTAAAAGGCTGCTGTATCCCTACATCAGAAAAATGTAGAAGTGTAATTTGAATACTTGTTGAAGATTATTAACATATCAGATCAGAAAAAATCAGCAATTTATTTTAAATACATAGATTTTAAAGCCAGATTGTTAACGAAGTCAGTCTCTGTGAATCCTGTATGAATGCTGATCCTATTCACATTAACAGAATTTTTGCTGTTGACTACGACAGTGCCAGGATTTCATGGTCTGAGCATTTCAGTTATTTCTCTATAAAAGGGGGAGGGATAATATTATTTCCTTTCTCTTACTTTTTGTCTGTCTGCTTTGTTCAATTAGACTATAAACTCTCTGGAGCAAACTCTATTTTACTGGCTTTCTATGGTGTCCAGAACAATAGGGTCTCATGTGGCCTACACCAGTCATAATAATTTGAATTGTTTCTATCATTAATCAGATCTCAGGATGAGACGTATCCTGCACAGTTCATACATATTTCAGCAGTGCACCAGCTGTATCTGTAGGACGTGCAGAGAAGCCTCTGAGAAGTGGAATGGTGATGGGGAGACACGTGTCTGAGACTGATACTTACTCTGTATTTGCCGCGCTCAGATGTTCCAAAACAAAATTGCTGATCAAAATTGGGTGAAATGGGAAACGTTATTTCTTTCTTGTACGGATGTGGTATGCTGCTGAATTTCTAGGCAGGAGCACAGTTTTGTGGGCAGGTTGTAAAGATCTGAAAAATAGTGTTTATAATGGAAATGCAGACACCATCTTAAATATGTCATTTCGTTGAAATGGCACATAGATAATTTTTCTYATGTTTTATGAGTAATGTGTTTGCCATAAAAAGATCTGAAGCCCATTAAGCTGCAATGTGGACTAATACCCTTCATTTTATATTTAGAAGAAAAACATTAAGTAAAAAGGTCCCAAATTACTTATTTAATTTAGAAGTGAAATATGGTTTGTTTGTTTTTCTGGGCAGGTAGAGAAAAGAAGTACTAAGTGTCCTGATGAAACCCTTCATAGCCCGTGCTCTGCCCACCCTATAGTAAGCTCAGTTTGTATGACCTGAGGTTTTAGTGAGACCTCTGTGGAGTTAATTTCAGATAGTGATCTGACAATTGTCCTTTCAAATTTCAGTATTCAGCATTTGGAGCCACGTATACTTTTGTAAAGGGGCTGAAATTTTCTGATACGCTTTGGGGTCCTGTGCTTCAYTAGCAGAGTAAAGTTTGCAGGAAAATTTCTAAGAGGATGTTTTAGAGACTTCAGTTATTCTTCATCAAAGCACAAGCCTTTTTATGCCTTTATATGCAGAGAGCTATTTTGAGACAAGCTCAGCCTTTTCAATGACCAAGAAGAAGAGAAAAGGGAATTCTGAAAAAAAGGGAGGATGGGGAATATTTCTTCTATGAAGAAACTGAAAGGCAGGAAGGCCAAACTGTAGAAGTTTGTGGCTGTACAATATTTCCAGTTGAATATCCCTGGGCAGAGGAGTTTACTGTGTACTTTTCTCCACATTGATCTTTATTTATTTATCCCTCTTCTTTCAGTATGAAACCTAGGAGTCCAAGTGAAGAAGGAGCTATGCCCGTAATGTGGGAGGGAGATGCACTTAGGGATCAATAGCGTATGATTACCTGCCCTGTCACAACCTTACACTACACACCACTGAAACTTAGGCTCCCATAACTGCTGTTAAAGATTGAAAGGCATCTGTAAACTTCAGCAGGGACTAGTCAGTGCCCATAACAACACTGAGCTGTTCCAATTCCATCAGTGGCACACTGCCAGCATCTCCACTGTGTCTGAAGGAACCAAGTGAACGTTATATCAAATGCATTTTAAAGTGAATAGCTTCACTAGGCTTATCCACAGAACCTTATAATCACACTTGAGTAGTCCCCGTAACTTTAAAGTTTTAAGAAAAATAATATACAAAAATAGACACAGAACTGGTCTGTCAATTCCCATGAAGAAAAGTGTCCCTTGTTTTTATACTCACATGCGAACTCAAAGAAGATAGCCTGGAAGATTGTGTGCAAAATGGCTGAACATTTTCAAATGGGGCAAGGATATTCAATAGAAAGAAGCGATGCTCATAAAGAACTCTGATGAGTATTACATAAAATGTGAGACAGTCTATTTTGTTTTCATCCAGTCTTCTTGGATTAATTCATAAGCCATTCAACAGTCATTAATGAAGCAGGAGATCTTTTAAGCTAAAGACAAGCTAAAATTCAAATGGGTAAAATGTGAGTGCAATTCAGGAAAGTGAAGTCAATGAAAGGAGCACACCAGAGATTTGCCTGAATGATCACATATCTTGCTACAGGTATCACCWGTCTATCTTTAGCCACCTCCTGGAAAGACGGTTCATTGATACCAGCTAGATCAGCACAGGAATTTGTTTGATGTGCTTAAGAGATTGGTAACAATAGCTCCTAACGTGACTGCGTTGCGAGGGGACAGTGTTTCCTGGGAGACAGTGAATCCATACAGCTCCAGCCAGGATCCTGGCAGGTTACCTCTCTTCAAAGGATGTAGAACTACCACTCTGTACAGGGTTTTCTGTAGAAGATGGGAAGATAAGCTTCGACTGTAGACAAGTGGCCTTATGCAAGATGTGAGGATTTTATGCAACAGCAAGACATGTCTGAAAGGTAGGAGGGTGAAAGAAGATAAGTAACTGTAGTCATTGCACAGCTGGCTTGACACACTTYGACAACAAAGATAGCGTTACAGGATTGAATATCTTTTTAAAATGCACCAAACTGTGTTGCTGATGGAGGACGTTGTGCAGTGAAAACAGAAAAAATGTGGTTTTTTTCCTTCGTGTCAGTGGCTGAAAATTGGAAGACAAAAGATGTCTCCACAAAAATACATAATTTATTATAAACAGGTGCAAAAGGCACATTGATTGAGATGTGGAATTTGTGTGGTTGCAAGTTATATCCGTGAAGAGCTGCACAGAATATTAGTGATAAATAGTGATAAATATACTAGGAATGTGTGATTATGTTGATAAGACCTGATTATGTTAATTACATCTGTTTTGGGGGCAGCTTTATGACACATAAGCAAGATAATTGATGATACAGCTAACAGCAAGGATGCACTGTATCCATAACTTACAGGTGTGTTTGTCATTAAATTATGCTCAAAAGGACTGCTTCAAAATATTGCATAATGTCTCATAAAACTCATATTAAAATAATTAAAAGGTAATAGAGCAGGAAAACACTATGTCTAAGTCCTTTCCTGTTCTAAAAACACCTGCTACGTAGCAGTGAATTATGTGCATTATGAAGAAAGCTCAGCCCAAATTCTGAATTTCCTGTCTTTTACACTATGTATACAAATTGGATTTGTATCTTAACCCTGTGGTTCATTTCTGTTTATCAGCTTTGGCACGTGCAATTGACTGAGACAACATAAATAGCTGGGTCTTTGTATCTTGTAAGCAAACAACTATTTGTGGAAGTGGTTTGGACAGATTCATAACCAGCTCTCTTGGAGCCTGTGCAAAATCAGCAGCTCCTACCTGGATGTAAGAACTCTCCTCTTTGGAGTTTTTACCATCCCTTCCTTAGTTTGCCTGTTTTTTTCTTAAAGGTGGTCATAAAATTCTGCAGATTTGGTACTTTTAGAATGATCCATATTTTTCACTTCCGTACTTTTAGGACTCAAAGAGCTTGGAGCACTTTGCTGTTAAATATCAGTCTGACCATATTCCCACTGAGGTCAACTGCCTAAGGGCCTTTCCATCCTCTGTGTCCTCTGTTTCAGAGGGGTTTGAAGCTGTATTGGGTGCGTCTCTCTGGTTATGCATAAGAGGTAGTACAAGTATTCTTCATTCGGAAGTCTTGTGATGCCAGCCTGTCAAGGGCATTGCAGATTTAGAAGGGAAGTAGCTACGGTTCAGTGGAAGTTAAGCCTGCTTGGGCTGCTGAGTCATGAAAGTAGCTATTGGAAGTTAGACCAGACCCCCAAACTGCTCAAAACTGGGGCAAAAACCTTTCAAATTCCAGTTGCAAGAGTTTAAGTCGTCTTTGTCTCAACTTCTCTTCTGCTGAGCTTTCCATTTGCTGTTTTCCATAAGGCAAAGCTCAGCATCTGCGGTAGACTCTAAAATGTTTCTATATTGAAGCTGCCAGTTATATCAGGAGAAGGGAGTCTTTTAACTGACACTCTTTTCTTAAAGGGCAAATATCTAAACAAATGCACAGGAGAAATGTTTTTCACACAGAATATCTTTCACTGATACAGCTTCAGAAGCAGCACAACAATAGCTCTTCAAAGTGTTTCACTGGCTTTTAATATATTCTGCCCTTCAAGTCAGCAGGACTCAAATGTACTTGCATTGCAGTTAGAAAATTTACAGCATTTTGTTGCCTRTGAAAATTTTGCTAAGATATCAGTGGGAAGAGAAGCAGACCCATTTCACTGATACACAGCTGACACTGACATCATGATATGTGTAATTTTTATTAGTGAAGTTTATAGGAGTGCATGATTTTAAGACATGGCTTCATATCTCATAAATCATGTTTTGAAAAATGCAGTAGCTCTTGTGTTCTCCTACCTTCCAGTTTACAAAATATTTCAGCCACTTAATTCTCCACTCTAACTTCCACTGAGGAAAAAATAGAAAATATATTGGGTTAGTCATGATTACTCTCTCTTACCCCAATTGTGTACTATCTCCACTCAAGTCATATGCATCACTCCAGATTTCAAGGTGCTAGCAAAGATCTGCTTTGTTCAACGTAGTTTGTTTGTTTGTTTGTTTGCTTGCTTAGATGAAATGGCTGTTTTATATATTTCAACAATGAATGATTCCTTTAAGCTTTTTGAAGTGATTGGAAATCCTGCTGTTTCAGAGCACACTTTAGGCACTGAAGGTGGGATCCTCCTCACCAAACTTCAGATGCCTAAAAGTTGTGTCTATTCCCAGGGGAGCCTGAGGGCTCCTTCTGCAGACGGTGGAGAGGGATGTATGCAGACTGTGGGTCACCCCAGCTGAAAATAATAGGTATCGAGGCTGGGTGGGGTAAGTGGGTATCTGGATATACTCACTATAGAGGGAACCAAGACAACTTGCTAAGCCTGGATATGCAACTTGGCAACAAATCCTTTAGATGTTTATTGTTGATTTGATTATTCTGAATTTTTGTATGTGGATTTGATATCAGTGGCAAAGCTGTATTCATGATACTACCAACTAGACTGAGGGCCAGCTTCAGAAGTTAAAAGCTGGTCTTATGCAAGATTTTTCCCCCCTTACCATTTTAAGTTTCTTCTCCAACCTTTTTTTTACATGATTCTTAAAATACTGCTTAAAAGACATCATAGATCCCCCCCGAGAAGAGAGAGAATGGAGGAAGGCTATTGCCACAGTGGGTTTCCATTACTGAAATTAATTCCTCTCTCATAGGAATTTAGATCTATGATTTATGATAACCACCAATTTCTCACTGCAGGCAAAGTGAGAGGAAATGACTCAGCCTGGACAGACATCATGAATCTAATTTTTTTCCCTAATGGCTGACATAATCTAGTGTGCTGCTCCCAGACGTGTCATTGGAGATTCATATCCAGCCGAAGGGCCTCACAATCAAGGCGGAAGATTTTGTTACTTTCATGTATTGTGTGATCTGTAATTGTTTGAAATTGCATCCTGCCTCATTCATTGCAATTTCTTTTACATCAATTGTACAGCAAAATAGTGAGGAAAACAAAGCAAGAGAGAGAAAAGCAGTGTTGCGCTTACTCCTTGAGAAAAAATTTTCCTGACATAACATTAGGGTCCAGCTGGTGCTTATTAAACTCAGTTCTGAGATGAAACATCCTTCCTTCTGTCTCTCCTTCCGATAGAAATCTCACAACCCACCTGACTTCACAAGTTCTATCTTTCACATATTGTTCTGGAATTTCATATTCTAGTTTCTATCACTGACGCCGAATTTTGTGAGTGGCCTTCTGCTGAAAGACCAGAGAAGAAATCATGTTAAATGGTTCAGCTAAAATATTTTAGCCCGCATTCCAAGGAACTAGGAGAGTGTATCCATGTCTCAGGAGAGGAGGCAGCACCTAGCTGATAGGAAGTTAGGTTTTGAAAAGTCTTGCAGTTACAAACAGGAGTTTGAATACATCCTAATAAGTTGCTTCCAAAACATAGATGGATAATAGATCTTCTTCTGAAATATAAAAGTATTCTTATATATTTCCGATATGATCCTCTGATATGACCTCATTTAACATACAACAAAGCAGAAGGAAAACAAACACGAAGACGGGTAAGCAAGGGTTCTCAGCACACATTCACCAAAGGTAAACCCTCTTTCCACAGGGCTGCTGYGTGAATGCCCACTGAATCTAACAGCATGCACACATGAAAATGGTCTGTTTGCCTCAAAATGACCTCTAAAGATGTCTAACTAAATAGTTATATATTCATATACCTGATGATGCTGAGCATGCTCAGCTTCCTTTAAGTCACCTACAGTTTATTGTGGCTGTTTTGATCCCATTAAAAAAAGCATAAAGCAAGAAGGGAGGAGTAGTTCCATATGTCAGTACTGGTCTGTGCAGTCAATGTGCACTTCCAGGTAAAAGCCAGGCAAGATGTAGTATGTGTTTTTGATAATACTTTAAAAAGGCAAAACAAAATCATAGAAGGTCAACAGAATAAGTCCATTCAGTATTATTTTCCATAACTCCATAATCTTGAGTTCTATACTTTGTTCTATTTAGCTTGTCTTTTATACTCAACATAAAACTTTCATTACCATCCTCACTACACAGTTTTAAAACCACATTTTTATTCTCCATTTCTACTCCTGAATATAATTGTTTTAATCATACTTTCTGACAAGCTCTCACTGAGCTTGTACAGTAAAGGCAAATTATCGCACTGGATGCATACACTTACTCAGTTAAAATTATTTTTCTAAAGTATTCCATGGTAAATTTCTAAACTGCAGCTGCCAGTCTGCGAGTTATTCAGTGTCTCTGAAGCACAATTGGAGAAATTGCACCATTTGGGGTATATAAGACATACTTTTGCAAGTGCTCTAAGGCAATGAACTGGCAAAGCACACAGCATGTGGCTTGAAGGTTCTAGCCAATAAAGCATAGCTCTTCTTTGGAGGCTTCGTGTTCCACTAAAACTTACTAAAGGGATTGAAATAAATATCTATAAGGCAACAGTTGAAGTGTCTTTTCATACAAACTGGATCCATAAAAGTAGGGCAATACAGGATAGAAGGGGGCATATCATGCTATTGAACAAGTTCAATTCTTCATCATCTCCAAGGTTGAGTTTTTCTAACAAACTGGCAGTGAGTTCCCCTTTCCCATGTTTGGACATATCTGTCAAAGCCTCATAGGCATAAGTAAATGGTATTTCAATGAATGGTCCCACAAAGGGACTGAAGGGAATTGCTTTATCTATGGTTTGACCTTGGAATCCTGTGACTATTTTCCAGTAGTATGTCCTACCCCTTGCTACTCCCTATTTCCTATTATTATAAAATAGTTTGCATTTCTTTAAATAGAATGAGAATCTGTTACTGGTTTAACATCTCCTCTCTAGTTCCTCAGGTCTGACTGCAAGCAACCAAAGATTCTGTAAGTCCTGTTCGTCCTACTGCTCCATCCTAGGTGATACACACACTGTTCCACCAGTTTTATCACAGACCAGAGGACTCATCAGGCAGAACTGTGATTCAGGGCTATCTTCCCCAGTAAGTGTTTGGTTTACCAGTCTGATTGTGAGTTTACAGAACAGAGACGCTAAGAGTAACTAAGGCTGAAATCACTTCCTCAGATTTGAAACTGGTTATGTTTTGCGTCCCTTTATCTTCCAAAACTTGATCAGATTATGAACACGATCATATGACATGGTGTCGGCAGTGGCAAGGAGCTTGATTCAATGGCCCAGGAAGCCTTTGAGCACTGTGCCCTTAGCTGGATGCAACTGGCAAGTATATAAGTCCTGAAGTTGCTGTGTACGTTTGTTATAAAATGCCATTACCAGTACTGCTATGACAGGTAACAATAAGGTTATTCTGTGCCTTTACGAACACAAAGCTCTCCTGCGCTTGAGTCAGTACACACAAGCTATTGTGAAACCAGAATGTAAACTACCCCTAACCTGCAAAGCCTGGCAACGCTTCCCAGCTCTGTGTTTGTGTGACTGGAGGCGGTGAGCCAGGGGTGGGTGCTCCATCTCTCCTCTGCCTGCAGCTCAACCACTGTGCTCTGCACCGAAAGGAATGCTGCAAATGTGAGCAGATGGTAACCTGCAACACACTGAGAGGTTCCTCCGCTGTAAGCAACCATGGGGCCAGGTCTGTTGGGCATGAAACAAGCCACACCTTTTCCACAAACTGCAGGCAGAACTAGAGTGTTTGCTTCTTCCTCCCTTCTGTAAGACTGATGCCCTGGAAATTACAGAACAGGTTTTAGTGGGAAGGCAAAATGGGCAGAAACCGCACGTTCTTGACTAAAGTGGCAGATTTTCTGTGTTTAGATTTCATGCCTGAATTTCATTCAGGATATTTTGTATGCAAGTTTGTCCATAAATTTGTGTTTACATGCATATGCATACACAAATGTGTGCCATTATATCCTCACTTCTATACATCATTTTGCTGTTCACCAGATGGTATTAAGGCAGAAAACATTGTGCAAACATGTATGATTATTATTTCTACTGGGGTAAGGCCAGAAATATGAAAAAATGTATTGCCAGAAACTGGAAAACCTTAACCAATTTTTTTTTTCTTTCTTTTGCTTCTTTAAGCTTCCTTCTGATTCTTTCAAGTATCTCAGCTGGCGTGACTTAGAGGAACATGATGTTCGAGGAAATCAGCTCCGTTGTCCCCGAGTAAGAGAAGGTAAAGATGAAAAAGACATGTTCATGTTAAGCCTTACTCTATTTATCTAACAGTATGTTGTTAAATGTTAGAGATGAAATCAGTTTGCCGTTGTTTTGAAAAGGGACAGGGTTTCATCCCATATTGCAGATATTTACTTTGTTTAATTGCTAAGAAAATACCCTTAAGCCAAAACTGTCATTTTTAAATTTTTACCATTAATGTGGTGTTTATTATCTCTCTCAAAAGTTCATTAACATTTAAATAATGTTCAGAATACTATACACATATGCCAACTAAGAAACTGAGAGTGAAATCCAGTCCTGCAAACAATATACACACATTTTATTTTAAGCCTGGATTGGCCCAAGAATAGCCTATAGGACTACTCAAGAATGTGGAATGAAAGACAGTTTAAAATAAGGTATTTGCATGTTTGGGACTAAATGAAGAAAAAGTCCCGCATTGTCCTTGCTTCAGCTAGGAATTTAAATATGTGCATAGCTCTAAGCATTTCAACAGATCCATTGACCTTAAGTCCTCAGTAAGTGTTGTTTTAAATAGCCGTACTCAAAAAGTCATTCCTATTAAGCCCAGTTGCAGCTTTTGTCAATGGCTCAGGAATTACAAACACATCCCTTTCTCAGGACAATGAAAGGATAAGTACATATCTGTTGTATAATCTTACTTATAGCATATGAAAAAATATACAGAAACAATATTTTAAAGCTGAGAATCTTAGGCCCTACCACTTAAAAAAAGCTTTTATTCTGAGTCCTAGAGGAAATGTCACTTACTAACCATGTGCCAAATCATTATAACCTTAGATTGTTTGCTGAATTATGGGCCCAGAAAAGGTAGAAAATCTTCACATTAATTTACCTTATAGAAGCATGGAAATCTATGCAACTAAAATATATATATATTTCTTCATTTCAGATATCTTCCCAGCCATATATATAATCTTTCAGCAAGTAACTAAATGCCAGTTCCATATCACATCCATTATTGTAAATCTTTTTTCTGAGCAGGGCCTTCAGAAGAAGAGCTATTTTTCAGAGGAGAAGAACATACTTTGAAAAAAAGAAAAGAAGTAACTGAAACAGAGAAATGGCAAAAGAAACTGCAAGAGAACTGGGAAAACTGTGCTGTAAAACTTTTGTTAACTCTTCTCATTAACTCTTTGCTTTGTAAATAAGCCAAATATATACTGCAGGGGTGGCTCCTGACAGCAGTTTTCAAGCTGAAGTTGGCACCATGACATTATAAAACAGAATGTTTTTACAAGCCCTGTACAAAGAATAAACTTTTGTCTTGTGATACAGTTTCATTTGTGCTTGGGCATATAAGAACTAGTGAAGTTACTTGCCTGCTTAGTGCCTTCCTCAAAGAAATTGGTGATAAGTGGATGGTTAGGGAATGGCTTGGTTTCATTTTAGCTCTTCCACTCTCTCCTCATACCAGCTTGAGCAGTTCTGTTAGTTTTGGCTGGAGGAATGACATTACTGCTGGTTCTGGTAAGCAATAACTTATGACCTCCCTAAGATCAAGGAAGAAGCAAGGTAGTAACTTTGGAGTACTGGATTTCAATGTTAGACGGATCTGTCTCTCCCTTTGCATAAATACACAATACAGACTGGGGGAAAACCAGTGTCTGGCTGCTGCATGCAGTGCCTAACCAAGGGCACTTCTGTTGCAGAGTTCAGAGGCCAAATCAATAAGCCACAACCACTTAGTACTTCATTCTCCAGCCAGAGCACACACACAGGAGTCCCCAGTCAAAGAGTAAGGCAGGCCTGGAAGTAAGATTCACATGCTTAAGGGATGGGTTCAGGCATAAAAGACTGTGTGACAAAAATGTAAAAGTAATGGTGAAGGAAAGAAAACAAAAGGTGACAGGAAAGACTCTGTTGAAAAGCAGAGGAAAAAAAGGAGACCAGTGCTAAGATGTCTATAGAGAAAAATAGAATAACACTCCCAGATACAGCTTCACACAAATAATTGCTGTTTGAATAGAAAAAGACCAGCTTTTTCTGCTGTAATGCTTCAGATTAACCTTATTTTTGTAGAAATAGGCAGTGCATTGCTACATTTGTAAGGTGAATTTGACATGACTGTTTTTAAGTGGATATAAGAGCTGCATAATAAAATAGATTCATCTTTTAACTAGTTGTGACATAGAAAAGATTTAATAATATAGTCACTAGAATGCAAGAAAAAAATTAATTGGTTTCTTTTATTTTTCCCTCCCCAGGAACTGAACCTCTCATTTCAGGACCTGGGAGATCTTTACCAGGTAGAAAACTTCAATAACATTCTCCGAAGATTAATTCGGGTGGAAAAACTTTGGTTGGTGGACAATTCTTTGACAGACCTCAGTGCCATAAGGCTGCCAAGGTAGACAAAAAAAAGTCCTATTTCTATTCTTATCCACTATCATAGAAATCAAAGCTGTTACTTACTTAAGTAGCATCTGGAGCAGACCCCTGGGAACTGCCAAAATATGATATTGTTTTGGTATTATACAGAGACTGTCATTATACTGCTATTCTGAGTTCATGTCATCCCTAAGTTGAAAAATATTCAGTAAGATAGACAGATCATGTCGCCTTTATTCTCAGTGTTTCATGCATCTCATCGAGCTCAGTGATATTTTTGCTAAAAGGGAAAGTTGTTGAACACAGCTGAAGGAATGTGTACGCACAGATGGTGGAATATGATGCAAGCGGAGAGGCCAGGTGTGATCATCACAACTGTATTATTACAGTGTGCCTATTGCTACTGTGTTGTCTTATGACTGGATATATGGAAAGTTGTAATATTGAGAATGGGAGTGATGAAATATCCGTTGTACAATATAAGGAAAGCTGAGAGTCTAAATTGTAGGAGTCTGATCTTGCAGTCCTTGGTTAGGCAAAAATAACACAAGTGTGAAACTAGTGTGAAAACAGGTCCCCGGGAATCAAATTCTTGTATGTCTCATTGAAAACCCTAAGGTGCCATGACCTTAGTAGGTGAAGAGCCATCCTTATGTTGGTTTACAGGGATATACTATTGTAGCTGTGATCAGTGATGTCATTTGCTTTGTACTTTACAGATGCAAAGAACTAAATGTCAGTAAAAATCACTTTACATCCTTCAAACAGTTGCCAAAGATACCTCAGATCCAACACTTATCACTGGCCGAAAATAACATTATGACGCTAAGTGGAATATCAGCCTTGAGACATACTCCACTTGAATCCCTTATACTCAAGAGGAATCCCTGTGAGTTTCAAGAAAACTACAGGCAACTGTAAGTTTTACCATCTTGTGGTCAACAAAGTATACATAAAGAAATGTTTGTGGGGGAGCACAGAAGGAATAGGATCTCAAATACAACAAGCTCTCCCAGGCAGCCTTTTTGTTTTCTCTTAGTACCAACCATCATAAATGCTCCAGAAAAATGGGCTGGCAAGCTGATATCTGAGAATAGTCACAGAATATTCAGAAACTGCCTGGGAGTCTCTGTAATGACATGAATGTCAGTTCATGAACTCAACTAAGTCCATGAACCAAGTTTAGAGACATTGAGTAGGGCAGATAAATTAGATTCCCTTTTATTAATAGAAGTTACCTTTTACTAAAGGTAACTCATTACATCACTCATGGATTCTGAAAAGACTCTAAATTACATTATGTGTCAGAGACAGAATCAGAAGGAAGTGCTGAAAGATAGGAGAGAAGCAAGAGAAATCTATTACCTTAATTTGCTTTTCTGATACTCTCTTCTTCCCTCTCTGGCAGCCCTGTGGGAGTTACACTGCCTTGAGCTCCCCACTCAGGGTATGCATAGGTTGCAGACAGTACAGCGTAGCATAGATTTAACTGAGCTGCCTCAGGTATGGTCTATTCATGACAGAGTAGAGAACTCAGGGGAGGATAATTTATTCCAAGTTCCATGCATGTTTGGACACTCACATCCCTATTCCATTCTTCCCCAGCTCTGTTGACTCCAAATAGCCAGGAAACATTGCATACAGGTCAGAAAGGGGTACTAAGCATATTACTTCTGAACTCTTCAGAACTCTACATTGTTGGATGTTTTTCCCCACTAAAAACAGTCTAGTCTCCCATCTAAAGCAGGCATTGCTGATATTTCTCAGATAAGCCCATTCCTGCAGCATGTGTTTAAGAAGTCCTCTCTTCCTGGGAGGAAAAAAAAAAAGAGAAAGAATCTTTTTAATGAAAACCTTTCTGAGTTTCCAGTAGGCTTTTTTCTTCAGTCTAGTAGGCTTCTCTTTGACAGTGTGATGGTGATGCTTGTGCAGTTTAAACATGGATAGATAGATAGATAGATAGATATCAAAGTGAATGTTTTAAAAGTGAATTTGAAATAACGGATTTCATATTTTATTCATATATCAAAAGGTCCAGGAGAAGAAATGGTGATAAGCACCTTTTAACATTTGTTAATTATGTTTATGCCCCCAAGCCTACCAGTTCTAAAGGCAATTAAATATAGATAACTCTGGTATTATTTTCACTGTGTTGGAAGACAGACAAAATGATTTTCAAGCAGAGGTGTAGCCCTGATTACATGCAGGGACTGGGCACCAGAGTGCAGGGGCACATGCGATAAGAAGTGAGCTAAGACCCTGTGCAATGCTTATCGGGGCTAAGACTCCATCAAACTCCTCTTCTGGAGAAGAAAACAGAAGTGTTAATGGCCAAGGTCACATATACTGATATGCTACTTAAAAGGAACCATATTTTAGGAGGTAGAGTAATTCATTTTGGAGCATTTGGCATCACGTCCACAGAACAGGGAGGGCTTCTCTTTTATGAGAGTAGCAAGAGTGCAAAAAATTATGCAGAGAGCCCAATTTCTCTATCACAGAAGGATAAAAGTTGAGCTAAGCTTCTTACAATTTGAATCTTTGCTTTTCACCAGTCTAGGAAGTTCAGTCTGGGCTAACCCAGTGTCCTCTCTTTTGTGTTAGACTTCTGGTTTGGTTCTCCTCTATTAAAAATGTGGATATCTGTAGTGTTTAACTGAGTCTGAGGATATAAAACTTGTACAACTGAGTGAAAAGTGAAAATCTTTCATTAGCTCTTTGATAGATTCTTTGATAAAGCTCTTAGGTAAATTCTGCATCAAATTCCAAATTAAGATTTCCAATAACAAAAATATATTTTGGGTATGTTTGAACCCACTGCTTGGTTTTTATCAATGTCTATTTTGAGCTCAACACTTTCCAGGAATACACACCTCTGATTTTTTATTTTTCTTTTGTCTCTCTTTAAGTGTATTCTCCAGTTTGCCAAACCTGAAAACACTGGATGGTGTCCCACAAATGCCAGAGGACTGTTCACCCCCAGAAATCAATTTTCTTTCCAAAATGTGTACTATACTGTAGCACTGTATTTTTGTATGATCACAGATATGCTGCAATCACCTTATTTAAAAGAATCGATACATTCGGTATATACAAATTACCATTTTTTTCTGATGAAAGAGGTATTGAATCATAAATATGGTAATTCTTTTGCATGTGCTTGCTGATACCACAGAATTCAAGTAAGTATGGATAAATGACATGTAAATAGGACATAATATGTATGCTGAGTGTCATGAATTTGGTGTATTAAAAATATCAGGTAACTTTCTTGTCTAGGATTCCTATGTAACTAATAACCCACAATTACTGACTCCCATTACATCCCCTTAAGATGTGTCCAACTTCAGACCACATGTCCATGTCAGGAAATGATGAAATGAAACAACAACTGAAGAAAAGAACAGGCTGTGCAGTTTCCTTCTCCATGTCCCACCAATGTGCTAGTGCTCTTTCATGGTTTTGTAGATAGGAAAGCCAGAGCCWCTCAAATCATTCTGACCTTCTGAAATTCAAAAATAGTGCAGAAAGTTCATGTTTGGGAATTTTCCTCATTGCATTTGGGATGGCTAGAGAGCACTGGGGAGAGGTAAATCATGAAGAAGAAAGACGTCTTTCAGCTGGTTGCTGGCATAGTTTAGGAAGGCCTTAGTGCTGCTTAAAGGGTCCTCAAACCAAGGCCACAAGGAAGAAAAAGAGCTGTGGAAGCTGAAAAAGGATTTGTAAAGGCTCCCCAGGAGACCTGAATGCAATTATCTTTGAGAGGTATCTGTCCCTTTTTGATTCATTTGCTGTCCAATTTTAGTAGCTTTTTTCCAGGCAGCTCTTGCTGGCACACAAATAGCTATGTCGCTAACGGTTTAGGAGACGAATGACAGTGTCTTGGAAAATGAAGACAATTAACAACATTGCCTAATTCCAGAGACAATCAATAATTCCTCTGATGTGTATTGGCTGTCTGAGCAGTTTGGTTCAGTTATACAAGGAGGACTAACGACTGCTCAGCCCTGCAGAACTCCACAGTACAATGACTTACCTGCAGAAAGGTTGTAGAAGCTCAGTATAATGTGATGTATTGGATTGGGACAAGAGAAATGATCAGCTTGAAAAGTTTCCTGGCTCCCCGTTATGAGTGTTCTTACCTATCCCAAAGGTTAGCAGTCACAGTACTTATCAAAATATTGCATGAACTACATCACAAGATCTTGAATGTATAGTGTATGTAGTTCAAAATATATTCTACAGCTGTGAAAGGAGAAAGACTATGGACCACTGCAAAGAGGGGTCAGGTTTAGGGCTTACACCCAGGAAATATTCTTGAGTGATCCATAGAAGCAGGCTGCTTCCTTCCCAGATACAGATGTTCACATGCTCACAGGATTCAATCACTATATCTAGGCAGTATAGCCTGTTCCAAAAAATGGGAAGAGACCAAGCTATGACAAACCTCTCCATAAATGTACTGCAGAATTGAAATGATACTGTTCAACATCAAAATGCAGCCAGCTTTTAGAGTCAGAGAAGAGATGTGGTTTAGACGGAAACAACAAGGCAACCAGAGGCTTGAAACAGAAAAAGCGGAACAGTATGTGCTATGCAGGGTGGCAAACTGGCCCAAAAGAACAGGAGTCTTTTACAAGGGAGGATAAGAGCAGAAAAGCTGAAAGCTTTCTGAGGGATGAGGCTAGTATTCTACTTCAGAGAGAGATATTAATACAGAAATAATATATAAAAGTAATCCACAAAAAAGTGGAACTATTGTATTTGGGAATGGAAAAGGTAGAAACAAGGGTGAAATGTATTCTTCTCGATTGAGGAGGTATGTGAGAAAACACCATCTCAGAAGTAAGGCTGGGAACAAAAGTGGGAAGTAAACAGGATTTAAGAGTATTGACAGATGCAGCAAGTAGCTGAATACTGACTGTTGTGGGGCTGCTGCATGTAGAGGCTAGAAAGGGGAAGAGAAGTTAACAGAAGTTAAGTTTTCAGAAGTTAACAGACAATAGAGAGCATTCAAATCAGCAGTGTTCAAATCACAAGGAAAAGCACTTGGGGACTAGGCTGAACTTTTCTACTCTTTCCAGATTTGGCAAAATCATCCCAGAAGGTATCAGAACCAATGCCAGGGATTTCAGATGAAGTGCACTGAATTTCTTCACCTTGGCTCATCTCATTGGGATGCTTTTTAGGATATCCATTGCATTCTGTATGCAATACAGACCACCTGTTGTGCTTTCTGCTTCCCATTCCTACAGAGACAACATACTCAGCATTCATAAATCACATTTTTAGAAGTGTCTGGGAGCAGGAAAGGGAGTTCTGCAGTCCCCCTGCAGCATGATGGAGATGCTGATCACACCTTTCCTTAAAAATATTTTCCATGCTGAGAGATCAGAAAGTGTGACTGAGCTGGGAAATTCCCCTATCCTCTGGGCAGATATTTCAGTTGCAAGCTCCTGGTGAAGCCACCACCCGCTTCTCACATCTGTAGTTAGGAACTGGTTGATTCTCTCCTGAGCATACGCTCAGAGGCTCTGCTCTCATAGACCTGATTCCTGGGTAAATAACAAGGAAGGGGAATAGACTTTGATTTATTCTTTCCTGACAGAAAGTTGATTCTACTCTCATAATTTCTCCTTTCATTATCTTAATTCTCTGGCTTTGGAATCCCAGCAAAATATTAGGTAATATCTGGGGAGTCTTGCTGATTTTATTTAAAGTGCATCCAAGAGCAAGAATGTACTGGCAATGTTTTAGCCACTTTGTTGCAATGAGATTTAAATGAGATGTTCACTATCAGCCATGTCACATGGGAAACTGGCAAGAAAGAGCAATTAAGTTCTAGCTGTTTGCCTGGACAACAGCCATAAGACAGAGGTGGCGCAGTGGATTCATTTCAACATTACCACTCAACTGGAAACGCCAGCAGCAGGAATCTTTTGAAATGGGTCTCAAGTTCATGTCAAACCAGGGATAAATTAATGAACTTTTTGGTTTCAAAATTAGATTATTGCTATCTAACTTTCTTTTCCTGCCAAAATTACTTTCAGCTTCACTTCGACATTTGTTATGAAGGAAACTCCAAGCTTTTACCATTTCAGCTAGCTGGGCCTGGCACCACTGAGAACGCACTGCACGCATTTTGTTAGGGCGCAGATAGGAAGAAGGAATCACCAAGCTTGTTATGTGGTTAAGAGGTTGTTTTGTTACTCTCTTATCTGAAAGATGGGGTTTTGTCCCAAGGCAGTATTGCAGTCATGAGAAACACCTGTCCAAAACCAAGAAAAGGAGGGCCTGAGGCAAATTACTCTTGAATTTTACTTCCTTGCTTTTCCACAGTTATGTTATGGAGCAGTCTAGTCTAAGCCTAATCTATGATTTTAGGAAAACCTGGAAGGAATAGAACAAAAGTAGAGCCTTTCTTTTGCTAGAGCTGTTGAGATTTCATCGATTGTGTTTGCACTCTGAAATCTAAAATCGTAACTACTACCTGTGACCTCAGTATCACAGTATCATTAAATCAACTGAGTATCTAGTTATTCACAAAGATACCTTCAAACCTGACATTTCATGAAAATCTACCAGAGCGTTTGCAAAGTCTTGCCTAACCTTACGCAACAGATCCAGGGCTGGCAGAGCTCAGAACTGAGCTCCCAAGTCTCATTCGGACTCTATTCATTTGTCGTTATGTCTAACTCTATCAATACAAAATAGAAAGTGAGCAATATCAAATCAAAAGACAGCTTCCTGAAAGCCACAGAAAGAAAACGAGACTTTCGCTTTTAATCAATCCATTCATTATTATCCCAGGAATTCCCAAACAGGATTTAAAGCATCTGAAATTATTCCAGGACATGAATCATGGAAGCAATCAAAGATGTAACAGAAATCATCAACTACTAATGAGCATTTCAAAGAAGGCCCCTTGCTCACATACACATTAACCTTGTAGAACATGAAGCATAAACCTGCTATATTCATATCAGTCCAACTTACAGCTCAGGAAATAAAGACTGAGCCAATATCCTTCTCCAGAACTGTGCATTGCAGCCACCAGTACTAGATGTGAGTGCAGGGAAGGGGGAGGCAGGGGCTCTCAAGTCTACCTTGCAAAAATGCTTTCTTTTAATTTCTTACACCAGGCTTCCAGAGGCTGAAGGAGAGTATCAGAGGAAAATCAGAGCTGATCAGTTAAGGCTGCAGGTTCAAAATCAGGAATGTTTATGCAAACGGCTCAGGCCCAGATTTACACACTGATAGAGTAAATAGCTAATCAACAACTTACAGTAAATATTCTGATTCCCTGCAGTTTAGCTTGATAATGCTGGAGTGCAAAATGGTTATAGGGACATGACAAGTGACCTCCTTAGGTCCTGGTCAACTCTAATTTCCCCTATAACCCTAAGAATTGCCTGGCGTGTACTTTGACTTGTACTGTGTGAAAGGATCTGGGTGAGCTGGCACGTCGTGGTGCTTGCTCCTGCATCACCGCAAAGCAAGAAACAGCTGACACAGAGATCTGTGCTCCAACAGCACGCTGGTGGCTTACTGCACGGCAGGCTCTGCTTTGGCTGCGGGTGAAGACAGTCTAGCTCTTCTTTATGGACAAACTTGCATGTTCCTGTGGCCAGGAAGGGGGTTCATTTTCTTTCTGTTTGTGGTATTTGTGCATTAGCGATGCCAGGAGAGTGATGCTTTCAACACTTGCTTATTCACTCACTTTTACAAGTGACTAAATGAGTCCTTCCCACATTAAATTCAACAGCAAATCTTCCACTGATTTCAAAGCTGCAGAAGCACAACTTTGTGCTTCTGCATGGAAGGAAGGAAACCAGTCACGAATTAGGGATCAGGTTACAAAAAAGACCACTTTGAGGCTGTTTACCTTTGAGAGGCAGACGCTCTCCCCTTTCCTTTGAGAACCCCTTTCTGAAGAACAGAGGATATTCATTTGTTTTACCATTTCCTTCCTGGCTGATTAAAATCAAATACTTGCTAGTTTATGTAAAGCAGCTTTCAATTGCTGCCACTTAGTGTTTGCCGTTCACTAAACAACCTTCAGCATTTATGGTGATTTCCTTGCTATCAGCACTAAAGGAAAAAATGAATTTAGTGAATGTATTGATTGATGTTTTGATCTATTTGGATACATGTATGAGACACACAGAGGCACATTGGCTGGAAGCCTGGGTGGAAATAAGCTATTAAGATGTCTCAGAGCATTCATTTTTCATTTGTAAGATATCATCCAGGATATATTTGCTTTGGAATTGCTAGGTACCACGCTACGTTGAAAGCACTGAAGATAAGGGAAGAAGGCCATAGACAACATATGCTTTGGATAAAAGCAGCTATAAAAATAAATGCAATGATCATAACAGGGACACGAGAAGCACTGACAGTGACAAATTGGGAATGACCAGAAAGTTCATGAATAGTCAAATGACATGAAACTGCACAGTCAGCCTTGGGGAGTGGAATACAAGCCAAGTTTTTTACTTTTCCACAGCAATCATTTTATTTTTATTATGTGTTAACATAATATATTTGCTGTTGCTACTCTATATAGTCTGTTTTCTTTATAACAGATTGTTATATTTACTCTTTTTGACCTGAACACTGAGCCAGTCTATGGATGCTCCTATTAAGAGGAACTGCTGATGAAGTCAGATGTTTCTTTGATTCAATTTTAATTTTCTGCATAAAATGTGCAAAGTTCCATTTTTCTGAACACAGGGAAAATCAAACAGGAGACTGCTCCGTGCTCAGGGATCCAGGCTCTTTTTCAGTCAGTACTTAGCTCTCACCTTTTCTCAGGATTATGCATCTCTGAGCTTTACTCTCTGGGGTTTTATCCTGCCTCTTTTTTTGCCTTAGCTCAGTTGCGCTGAGAACGTGTGGTTGCTAACAGCTTCATCGTGCTGGGCCAGTGCTCCCGGTGAGCACGAATCTCCAGCCCAAGAGGGCTCTGGCTGCTCGGGCTGGCTCCGCTGCAAGCCGTTCATTGCCTGCCAGGTCTAGCCGTTCTCCTCTCCTTGCTCGAGTCTCTGGTCCTGCCATCACTTCTGTCCCAGCTCCCGCTTCAGGTCCACCACTCTGTTTGCTATATTCGATATTATGCAGGCAGTACAAAAATCGCTGGTGGAGCAAGGAATTCTGTGGGTTTAAATAAATCAGTCAAATGCCATCCATTCTGTATGAGCTATCTCTATTTAATCTTTAAAAAGAAGAGGACAGATGTACAAATCAGGGTATAAGATTGTAGAGAAATGATGGAAAGTTTATTTGTTCAACATAGAAGACATCTAAAATCAAGAATGCCTAAGTGACAAAGAATAAGGAGCTTAGGACCTGTTACATTTCTTCACTCAGCTTAATATTTTACCTCTGATTCTAACTTGAAGTACGGGCATTCTTTTTTCCTCTGCTGTTTTCTTTTTTTTTTTTTTTCTCTCTTGCTTTAAACCTTACAAGATACAACCTCAGAATCACAGCTCGAGCTCCAAAGTATAGAGGTATGTATCTAGAGAAAATGTGCATATTTAATTTCAAGCAACTTCAAAGTATGTGCAGCCAGGTAGGGCAGTTCATAATGCAAAAGAGGGGTCAGGGTCTTGGGGAGGGGGTTGCTTGGTAGATCTATATGTAAACAATCATCTCTTAAAGAAACTAGGTATTCTCAAAAATAATTACAGTGAAATGTGTTACATGAAAATACTAGGAGAAAACAAAAATCTCTCTTTGTGATTATAAATGTTTGTGTATAAACAAAAGGCATTTCTCCCTCTATAAGCATATCTCCTCCATGTGCCTGGTTCCTCTCAAGGGCAGAAATCCAGCATGGATGCTGTGAGGCCCATCATCAGGTGAGCTGGAGTTCTGCTGTGCTTATATTCCAGTTGCCACTGGTTTTCCTGTTACTCCCTCTCCTCCTTCTCCTGCCTGCAAATTAAAAAATATGCTGCCCTCCAGGCCTGGAGCCATGCAGCCATCACCACGTACAAGGCAGCCGTTCCGGCCTGGGAAGGATTTTGGTTAGGCTCTCTAGGAAGCCGAGGACAGAGGTCACATCTCATACAGAGGGTGAACTGGTGAAAGTCGTATAAATAAAGCCAGAGAGGAAGCATAGCCAGCTACAGGCAGTGGACCAAGACATCTGCAAAACAGCAGCTCTCTGTCACCTGAGCTCTGCCTAGCAAGGTAAAGCTTGATGAAATGAACTTTGAAGCCTCAGAAGAAAGAGTAGATGAATGGTTACGATGTGCATGGGGTGGCGGGGAAGGGGGGATCACTGAGACTGAATTAGTTTTGTGTTAGTGCTCATCCCAGAGGACTTGCTGCGTTTTGCTCCTGCAGCCTAGGCAGGTTTGCTGAAGCCTCAGTTCTTCCTAATACTCTGAGGACAGCTAGCAACCTACAAGCAGAAACAATGCAAAGACAGCCTGATCTTAAACAAGGTAAGCTGATTATGACAAACTTTTTTGCAGGCCATAAAACTTGGGTTATTAATTACTGACTGTGACCTTCTCTGAGAGAAGCAACTGGTAAATGAGTTCCTTTAAAGAATATATATCACTTAAGGTTAACACTCCCTGAAGTTAATGTACTTTCTAAGAGTATGGTCTGCTTTCCAACATGGAGTGCCATGCTGAAACACCCTCTCTGGCTATTGTACTGTAAATTAAGGGGCATTTTATGCTGTGCAAGTGGCAAGTCTTATGCTCTGTTTGCTGCAACTTGAAATCTTTCAGAAGCAGACTGCTGCTGTGTTCCCATTCAGTCTCTGTTTCTTTTCGTTTCTAAACACCAACTGACTTTGGAGTGAGTGATTTCCGTGTTTTGTAAGCATACTGTGGCAAAGAGGTGAATTTGTGAAGCCATAGGAAAGTCATGCCCTTGGGAATAACTAATGGAAGTTTTTGTGCTGATGATGTATAGTAGCTGAATGTCTTCCTTCAAAGCTCTAGTAGGACTGGAGTTCCCTTAGGACTGGTCTGAATTAATCCTTCCTTCTCCAGCCTTATTGTGTAGTTTTAATTGTTATAATCCATCTCTTGCTTTAAAATAAATTGTTTTTCTAATTTACTTGGAGACGCATCCTTTAATTTGAGATAGGACTATATGGATGGTTTACTATTAGCAGTAGAGCCAAGGTACCACCTTTCAAAGAAAATGAATAGGGTTTCTCAAATATGCTTGACTTTTGTCTTCCTCTGGAGACAGGTGAAGGGCAAGTCTGCATATCAAGAGCTGCTACATGGTTCATTCCCAAAGCATGTGGCTTTGTAACTGCTTTAATACTAATTTTAGTTACTCATTATACTCCTTTTATTCATTTCAGTGTATAATCCTTTTTTAACAAAACACATTGATTGGGAGAAAAGCTATTAACAGACAGAATTAGTGGTTTAATTATTAGATAGATATCTATATGAGCACTGAAAACTGTCACAGCATTTTACATTTTCTTGGGCAAAATAATTTGAACTGAACCATCCAACAATGAGTACAATAGAGAGCAGAGCAGCCACCAAACCCTGGCCAATAAACTACAGGGCAACTGTCGAAATTTAAAATGAATTAGAAAAATAAACAGATTCTTTTCTGTGTAATTAACTACAGCTGAAAGAATCACAGATTTCACAGAGAAACACTGAAATTCTGGACAATAATATTCAGCTGCAATTTACTGCTCCTTTCTTTCTTCCTTAAACCTGGGTGTCTCAGCTGCTGGCTTTTTGCTAAAAGAGTAGTCTCTTATGTGGAGCATGCCTGRAAGATCCTACCTGAGATAGTTGGCTGTAGGCCTTAGGCTTAAAGTGCTTTTTCTCTTTGTGATTATTTTTCCCATTATGGTTTCCTGTAGGCCTCAAATAATCTGTTTCATAGGATTCCCAAAGGAATGAAATCCCTTTATTATGGCATTTCTTAAAATTAACTTCATGTTCCGTGTCTCTCTTTAGACTCACAAGGTTCCATTTTTGTCCAGAGATATTCAGCTCTCAAGAAATGCTGTAGAACTGAGAACACTCAGCTCCTCAAAGCACCCCAGTGTGTATCAGGAACTGTTTCCATTGTGCTTTGCTTAACCATTTTTTCCTTAAAAAAAAAAAAAAGAGAGAGAGAGAGAGAGAGAGAAAGAAATATAAGCTTTTCCCCATTAATTTCTGCCTTATGTAAAGTCATAGCTCTATTTTCATTTGTGTGCGCTGGTGAACAGCCCCTGTTGCTCCATGCCATTTTTTTGCTTGTGATGTAAACGGCCATCTTTTTTCTTGCCAGAGTTCACTGATTTTGATTTCCTGTCTCATAACCTCATAGGGTGTTGGAATATAATTGTGGTGGTCAGTACAAGGCAACTCACTGTTAATAGATAATAATTATCGTAGGATAATTCAGATTGGAATGGACCTCTCCGGAGGTCATCTAGTTCAACCTCATTCAGATAAGGAAAAATACTGTACTGAAAAGACTTCTTTTCCCAGCTGGGTAGCACAAGTTGATGCGTCTTACAGATGTTCAGGATTCAGTATCAGTTACACTAGGGAACTCTGCTTTCTTATAATCTCTGTATCAATGAGTGTATTGAAAATAGACTGTCCAGCTCTGATTTGAGATCAATACTTAAGTGGTAATGTCCAACAAATGGTACACTCTGTTTTGCTTGGAAATCATTTGACAACCTGTAAAGCAACTTTAAACAATATGTATTTACACAGAGTTTTTTCTAGATGTAATAATGTCCAGTATAGACTTTTCATCCACTCAGCTGCCAGTGTGGATCAGGTTGTTATATACAGTGAAAAATTGTTCTGATGGTCTGCTTTTGAGGGCTTTTGTAGTTAACCTTTTACTGTATAATAGAGAGTCCAGGTTGCTTTAATGTTTTACAATATCTTAGCTAATTCATATCTCCATATTTCCCAATCCTTTCACAATAAAGCAAATCTTTTTTCCCTAATGAGAGATACCAGAAATCCCACTTAAAAAACAAGGCAAAACTAAACCAAAAAACTTCTAGAATTATATTGAATACAGTAATACTGAGAAGGCTTTTCAAAGACAGTGAAGCCTGTACCAAAAGGCAACTCCAGCCAGCAACTGCTGTCTGCAAGAACAGCTTTAAAGTCTTTCCATGTTTTCCATGCTCTTTTATTTGACCTTTCATTCAAGGCCATCTGTGCTGAGCAACSGACTTTTCTTGGTCCCTTGAGCGCTGAAGACAGGCTTCAGTATACATAATGAGGAACTAAATCCGTTGGAAGAGCACATTTTTAAACCTTCCCCCTTCCTGATAAACTATGGTAAAACTAATTTAGCCCTTGAAAGAACAGGTCTATTAGCCTTTGGATAGCTAATTTAATTCCTGGTAATTGATTGTGTTGTATAAGTTGGAAAAAACAGATTCAAAAGCCTTTTGGAGGGCAATAAGAAACCGCTATCAGGGAAAAAACACTACGGAGAGGAAAATAGTTGAAAGATTAGGCAGAGATTGATGGAAGTCGCTGCCTGACTGTGGGTTGTGTAAGGAGGTTGGCAGCTTGAAAGGAAGGAGCTGAAGGCAGGTTCAGTATCTGGGGAGAGGACAGGGCTAAGAACTTGGCTTATGGGAAAATGTATTCTGGTTTTAGGTTGGTTTGTTGYCTTGAGGTTTCAGAAGTTCATGCTYTTCACTGTCAGATAGCAAGACCTGTTTTAATTTCCTTATGGGAAGGAGTAGGTGGCAGYGTTTGAATCTGAGTCTGTTTTTTCCTGAACCTCAGAGATTTATAAAATTTATTTCATTTTTTCTATAGTTCCCATAGACTTTTATCTCTGGGAATGGCCACAACATGCTGATTTGTGTAGATCTGCTACTGGCTTTTATTGTTGTTGAATCTGGAGTATGGTACTATGCTCCCTAAGTGAACAGTCAGCATCAAAACAAGTTATTTGTATGGTAATCCAAAAAGAGAGGATTTATTGGCACACGCTGTGTTGCTGGCATACAAGTGGAGGTAAATGTTCTGCCAGCAAGCTAAGGAAGCAGCAAAGCTACTAATGCGTGCTCAGATTCAGCCATCCCACCAGTTCAGCGAGCACAGCACAGTCACCAAAGTCCAAGTCTCCGAAATATGCAGCTTTTCCTCTCACAGTGTATTTTGTAGCACTGCAGTTGCTGCCAATCTTATTTGATGACTGCCATGTGTTAACAATTTTCCTAAAATTAAACCAGCTAGCTAACGCTATATCATTCCGGTTTGGTTAGGCCCTGGACTGGGACACAAATTTTAAGGCATGTGGGAGCCCTGGTTCCATTTCAGCTTGTAGCTATGGCACAGATTTTCTATTTGCTTTCAGGCACGCTGCTTTATCTCTCTGTGCCTCTGTGTTTTGAAGTGGAGTGCTAACTTTTTTAGCGAATATCTTGTTTGTTTAAAGGATAAGGTCTTTGCGTAGAGAGCAGAAAACATAAAAATAAACCCCGCAATTTGGAGAGGCATTTGCATAGCTTGACTGACTGCTGCTGTGTTCACTCCTGCATCTTCCTCGCACGCTGCGGTTTTTGGTGGCATCCRCCCTTTGAGGCCTGCGGGACTTTCTACCACCTCGCAGTGTTCTGGGGAGCAGAGGTCATACGTGCAATAGGCATCGCCGGCATCTGGCGAAAGCTCCAGAACACGGTTACTTGCTAAAGAGAAAGGCTGCTGGTGCACCCGGGGCAGCCGTGATGTGAGAGGAGCCGCTGTCGAAGGAGCGGGTCCGGGCGACGGAGGCTGCGGGCGCAGCAGCCGAGAAGCCAGCTCATTCCGGAGGCGAAGTCGTCAGCACTGACAGCTCGTTACCGATCCGTCTTCGCTTACGAGCCATGAAATAAAGCGCGTCTCCCCTGCAATTTACTGCCRTGCAATCCCATTGATTTTATAGGAGCTGCCCAGTGTTGCATAGCAGAATGTAATTCTGTTTTCTCTTGGATGTTTCTGATTTGCCTATTGTTCATTTAATGGGTCAGTCAAAAGCCCACTGAGCTTTTAAAAATATTTAAATGGGAGACATTAGCATAGTATGGATGCTTTAATATACTTATATAAGGATGTTTAATATATTTGTATTTATCAAGTCCATATATGGCTTGTGCTGTCCTCCCCGTTTATACAGACAAAAAATTGAAACACAGAGAGGAGAATGATTGCGAATGTCACACGCAGGATTTAGCAGCAAAGACTCAAAACCAGGTGTTTTTTCTCCAGACCTTGTGTCCTAACTCCTGGATCATCGCTTTTCCTTGGAACAGCTTTTTTTGCTAAGGTTTGTAGGTGTTAGAGTTGTTTGTACATACAAGGAGTATTGCTGTCCCTGTTCCTTTGTTATTTGTTATGCATTGCTGTGTTTGGTTTGGTTTGGTGAGGCTTGCTTAATCCTGTTCTGCGTTGAGTCTTGATTTACARCTAGAAGAGTTGCAAAGGAGCTGTATCAGGTTCTAGGGTTTAAAGAGCCTTAAGGGTAGTTATAAATTTATGAGGGTAAATTGTTGGTAAGATTATGTGAGCATGTGGAAACAGCCCTGGAGGTCATTAAAAAACAAAAACAGATTTATTGACCTATCAGATGTCAACAGGCTTTCCTTACAAGCGTGGATACTGTATCCTGTGAGAGAGTTAGAATGGGCAGGGAAGGTAGCTGCTATCACTAATACAATATTAAACAGAAATCCTCTCTACTTAATCCTCTTATTAGGTATTAGRTTACTTGGCTGTTAATGTGTTTGTTACCTGTTTGTAAAAGCAAATAATGAAGTGATCTGTCATTTTTTGAGACCCTTGTAGGTGATTTGTATGAAGAGGCACAATACACCAAACAATTTGCATTGATAATGTACAAAAGGCGATACCCATATGGGCCCAAATCTTGTGAAGGATGGGGAAATTTTACTAAAAATTGGTGTACTCTGTTTCTAATTAGATGCATGTTCCGTAGCGCGGAGGACAAATGTGGTTTGCAGTTCTGTTCTCTGACAACGAGGTTATTGAATATGGGCCCAGGAACACAAAATGTTGAAGGCCTTTATCCCCTCGTGAAATCAGAAGGAATTGAGCAAACCGAGCCCTCTGGGAGGCTGAAGCTTTGTTTCTTTGTTTCTCTGTGTTCTCCTTGCGTGCACTCACTGCGAGGAAGTTTGTGGTTTTCGAGGCAGAAAGGTGTTTGGAGAGGCTGAACTCTGTCATGTTATAAATTCAGCAGCTCCTGCCAGGCTGGTAATGGCAATGCGCCGCGGTGTTGCGTGGCTGTGCAGATGGAGCGTTAATTGGTGGCTGGATGATCAGTAAGCAGAAACAGGCAGGGAGCGCACTGCAGAGTCCYGGGGAAATTAAAACTGGCTTCTGGACAGAGCTATCCCAGGAAAACAACATCAGAGGGAAAAATATCATTCCATCAAGGCAAATAAACAGAAATTTTTGAAAACTAGGACCTGATTCTGCACTTTTACTCAAGCTGAATACTACTTCTCTACATGAGGCGATTCAGCTGTCTGTGAACAGTGAGATATTATGCAGTATGAGCAAATAATGCAGACTGGGTTCTGTGTGAATGTGTATTTTGCCAAAGAAAATTTAAATCACAAAAAGAATTAGCAATTTATGAAATTGTAAGTTCTGTTGAGACCAAAATACCGGGAGCTGTGGACTGTAGCACGGCCCTGCTGTCTCAGCGATAGGAACACCAGGGCAGTCCTGTTCTGCTCAATGTGAACTGAGCAAGGCATGGGTTTGCCATATGAAAAGAGCAAGGGTGGTTTTATTTCTGATGCTTAAAATACAGTCAAGCCATGCTAGATCTTTAAGCATGCATCTGTGGTGCTGTACATGGAATCAAAATAGCCCACATCCRTAACATACCAAAAAGAACCAAGGACCTTTTCTAGAAAGCCAAGGCTCTTTGAAACAATTATGAATCTTTAGTAATTTCCTAAAATAAAGAGGAATTTTGAATAGCCTCTTCTTCTTCTTAAACTTTAATAATTTGGGAGATGCGAAACCTCAGCCATCCAATAAGCTGAAAACACCCCCTTCTTTCCTTCACCCCTTACAATGCTGATGATAATTTCTGTATTGCAGATGGACCATTAACATGTGGATTAGATATGTGCAGCCCAAATTTTGTGTTTAGATCAATCTRTTGGTGACATTATCTGCAAAGGGTTTAAATCTCTGAAGCTCAATGAAGGAGTTCAGCATGTAAGGGGAAGACCTGAAGCAGCAGTGCAGTCCATGCTGATTTGCACGAAGAAGAGGAAAACCAACCCTCCTAAAAACAACTGTTAAAGATGTGAACCCTAAAACAGTATAAATACAAACAGACAAAGGAAGGATAGAAAACAGCGCTCTCTGTCGCAGGTAAATAGTGGTAGGCCAACAGCTTTTTGTGTTAACTGAGGCAGTATGACATGAAGATTTGTCTGGATGGGGAACTTTTAGCAAGAATTAAGGTAAATTGTAAATTTACAGTGTATGAGCTACTCCTCATTCATTAACTAACTTTGCTGTGAGACAAGCCCTAAGGAGAACACTTGACAGTGTGGAATCACCAAACAGAATAACCTTGTGAAATACTAATTACATTGCAGTCAAAATCAATGTAGAAAATCGAAGCAAGGCTAGAAGCTATGACATATTCTTTCCTCATACTTGCACTGAGTCACCTTGGTTTGTAACAGAACCACTAAATAATCCAGAGTCTTAATTTTGGGGTTTTCAGCACGGCAGAGCTAGATATATCTACTGTTACAATTTAGGAACCTCTATATGAACACACCAATGTTAAATTCTTTTCCAAATAACTTTTCTATTATTTTCAACTTGCAGAATGATATCGGGTTGTCCAATATGCTGATGTTAAAGAAACTTCCTCCCAAATAAATCTCAGTGTCTTTTCAGGAATAACTAGGTTTACATTTACCACTGTGAGTCATAACACTTTTACAAAGACATGCTTCAATTACARCATTATTTTCCACAAGTTTCATTTAAAAACCATCAAAATATTGATCTTGAGATCAGAAACATCTCAGCATTTTTAGTTTATTGCACCATGTTCCCTAATTTACAGGCAAATCAATCTGATAACATGGCTATCCAACATGTCAGTAAAACAAGAAGTGGAGCCATATCAAGATCTTCTGGAGCATTTGGAAGCCTAAAGAGTGTAAAGGAGTGCAGTTGTCTCTTCTTTGCCACATAGCATTATCATTCTTGAGCGAAAGAGGCAGATAAGACTTAGATACTCATAAAGGTCTGACTCAGAACGTAGGAAGAAGGCGGTAGCTGGAAACTCGGAACTCTGGAGCTCAGCTATGGGAGGCTTTTGCCCAACTTTCGGGTAGACCCARTTCAAAGCAACCTATTTCTTGATATAAATATTTGCATACTCTCGATATATATCTGTATAATTTCAAGGTAACACAAATTGTTCCACAGACACTAGAGCTAATGAAATCTGGTGCCATGTCGTTTTATGTTGTCCATCCCAACACCTTTTCTAGCACAGTAACCCTGGGCTATGTCTCCTTTTATTTCACTTCCACCCCATATCTATGGTCCCTTCCATCTGCCCCTGTTCTCAGCAGGGCTCAGTATTAGGGCTGGTGCTGAATTAAGCTTGTGCTGCCTGGCTGGTTAAACAACTGTGGTGTCCAGTACTTACCATAAGGTCACTTCTAAGCTTTCAAGTGTGTCTGCTGCAACAGACACTTGCAGAAGTTCACTTCTAACACATACTGGTTATTCCCATGGTGAAATAGCAAACTTCTTTAATCTTTTAAAACAAAAAATATACTGTTTCTTTAATGTCAGCTTTCTAACACAGGCCCTAGTTAGCTGTGGCTTAAATATAGCAATTTTCATTAGCCCCACTGTTGCTTTTAATAATAGATCATGCTGGATGTGTGCTGAGGTGTCTCTGGATATAGTCCACCCCCCATTTGTGCTCTGCACCAACTTTTAAATGAATACTCTGATTACCTGTATGTCTTCCCAGATATTGATTTTATTCATTGACATTACAGTATAAAACTATTAGTAAAGCTAGCACCTTGTAGGATTTGTTTGGGTCTGAGGGCATTGTTTATAAACCATTTCTCAGCATAAYGTATAGGGGCCTTCACACTTCTGGCCTGTCACAATAAATGACCTGAAAATTGGCTCCCTGTAATGTGGGACGATTGTCTGACTAGCAATATCTCCTGTACGTCAGGGCTTCTGCGACTGTGAATACCTTGCACAGGACTGACTGGGGTTATTCACCATAATTACTGCTTTAGAAAGGCATTTTGCAGCTCCTGCCAGGGAAGATTGAGCTTGTGTTTTCTACAGATCAGGGAGAAACTGCCGGTCTTGCCATTTTCTTTGACAGCAGTAGAATAATGTAGTCTGTGAATTAGTTTCATAATCCTATTTTTACACAACTTTGGCTGTTTTKTTCTGATGAACTGCTAACAATATCATTTTTTCATTAATTAAGGATGCTGCCTTTTTCAAAATGTCRTCTATGACTTTTTTTGCTCCGTTGACATACATCAGTGTATAAAATTCCCTGGTAAGTTTAACCTTTCATTAAAGCTAACATTTTATCTACCGCAATTCACAGTTAAGTTCTTAACTGCACCTTGCAGACAAATGTAAAATGGTGGGCTTCAACATGAATACAAACTCTTTCAGGAGTGTAACTGTGGTCGCTTATTTGTATTATAAACCAAAATCCCTGACAAGAAGGGAGATCTTTCCACTAGACACTATTTAAATTCACGCATCAGATGTTCACTAATGTGTTTTTAGACTCTTATCCGCCTACCTTGAAGCAGCGAAGCTGCTTGTGAGCATCATGTGAAAGTCTGTAGGGATACGAAAATGTTATGAATCATGTCGATTAGTCACTGACAGCAGGTCTGTGAAAACAGCAGCTATTCTGGCCAGCTAGCTCTGTTGTGGATGTTCATTGGAGAGTCTGCTCCTGTGGATGGACTTTGAGGGCACCAGGAGTGTCTTCAAGGCATTCTGTGAAGTTGTGATCACGTACTTTGGTGACCTACATAGCACTTATGATAGAAAAATGTCTTAATAGTTTCACCTTCTCTGAAGTTTTGGTAGAGCATTAGTTTGTGCAGTTGAAATGTAGATATGGAACGAAGGAAACACATAGGACCTAGGTGACATCAGAGGTCACGCAAAGGAAGGCCAAGAACTCATACAAGCAAGTTCTACAAGTATAAGATAGTGAGAGATCAGCACTGGGTCAAAAGTCTGTTGCAAAATTTTTTGCACTGAAAAAACAATTTTGTTATGCGCTTGAAAAGATGCTGAAGATGATAGATACAGCTTAATATTGCTGATCTTGATCAGAAGGTGCAACAGGACTCTAGGGCTGATCTGAGCACCCASTCTGACTTCTGTGCTCAATGTTTCCTCTTGAAAACCTTTTCCAAATCATTTGCATGGCCTTGTCTCTGTTTCTGTTTCTAAGATAAAGTTTAGCAGTTTTTTTTTAGAATGATTTGAGGTCTGCAGATGAAAGAAGCTTTGAGGAAAAAAAACATTTATTAAAGAGAAATGATTGTGTTTTCAAGAAATCACAGGTAACTGATATCAACATGCATGTAAATTTTCTATGGTGTCTTTCAGCACGTGGGAACAAGCAAAGGTATTGCTAATCTTGTCAACTGAATCCCTGARTATAATAGAGCTGATGATAACTCTCTTTAATATGCTGAAGTTCTAATAAAAGTGTAAAAATATACTTTCTTAATAGATATGAAAAAGTCATTTATTTTTTATTCCCTTTATAAGTGATGATGATGAGAAAATAATGAACAATTTTGCATTTGAATCATCAAGAACTATTAAAATAAGAATTGGGGAAAGGAGAGGAAACCTGTGTGAAGTCCAGTAATGTGTCAGGTGTACTGAATAGAACTTTTTATCTTGCTCTGGATACACTCCTTTGGATATCTTATTCCCTTCACCCTGCAAATATTTTGGCTGTAATAATATAAATATATTTTCTGCTTGTAGCAGAGTAAGAAGTACTATTCACACAGTAAACACATTTTACATGCTTAGACTTGAAAAACCAAGCAAAGGGCATTTTTAGCAATGACTGCTCCTGTGTCATGAAAACCTGCAGCAAAAGTGGTTAAAACTTGTCAGAAACTAGCCTCTACTTCAATGACAAGTGTATCTTTAAGAATCAGGTATCATCATTTCTAATCACAGTGATTTTCTAAAACATTTGCTTTAAAGTAGAGATGTCTGGCTCATTCTTCAGCTTGGGCTGGATCAAACCTTCAGGTGGCATTCAGGCATTTACTATATTTGGACAAAATCTGGATACAGAATGTGTAGTTTGCCCACCACTGTTGAGAACCTCTCTGCTGGCTGGTGGTGGCCTTCAGACTGCAGTTTCTAACACCCAGATGTGCACAGGGCTGTTAAAGGTGATGTGGCAAGGAGCTATCATTTTACTGAGGGTGAGTTGTGGAGCCATAATATTCTCTTTGAGCCACTGGAGGATTTCCTGACCTACAGAATGAATTCCACGGAGTGTTACTTTTTCCCCTGAGAGTTACTCTTTCATATATTTTATGGCTGGATTATGCTATTATGATCTTCTTGATTAACCTCTGATTTATGTATTTACTCCCAAAGACAGTAGGGCTTCTCTCATGATTCCTGTTCCAAGTCCAAGCTGTGTCTTTTAAAAAAAAAATCACGTTCTGATCCTGAGCTTTGAAGGAGCTGGCTGCATGGGTTGGCCAGGAAGTCGCGAGAAAACACCATCAGTAGTTGCTAATGCGGTAGCTGTGGCACATTACAGAGATTACACACTGCTATTGTCAGCAAAGACTTAAATCTTACTCAGAAAGTTGATCTTCAGTGAAGTAACTCTTCTCTGAAGTGAATAGGTCCTTGATAAAGTACAGAATAGGCTTTCATTAAGACTTTCTTGGCCCGTTCACATTAGATGTGAACTTGTTATGCTTGCTGAAGTAAATATTGCATCAGCTGTGAATACTGGCTCATGCAAGTGATAATAGGAGCCCTTATCCTGTTCCTGCTGATGCTGGGCAGTGTCGGGCCTCTCTAGACTTCTGCTGGGGCCACAAGTTGTCCAAGCAAAGCCCCACAGCTTGACAATAAATAAAAGGATCTAGTCATAGATGCTTAATAAACACACTCTATGCCCAAAGGCATTGGGAATGGCAAGGCTGGCAATCCAGCAGAACTTGTGAGTACCTGTTTGTCTGTAGTCAACAAATTGCTTAAGCAATTGCTTTCATGACCTGGGAGAAGTGGCATATTTTGCTGTGAAGATGCTATGCTGGTACAGACTTTGTAGATAGTTTGTATCTGCAGGTGGCTTTGGAAGTGACTTTTCCTGCTCAAAATTCTACTTACCAGCCCTAGAAGTTCTGCAGAACTGTTCTCCACGTCTCCATCAGTGATGGGGCCGCCCTATACTACAGTCTATAACTGGTAAAGCTGTACACATTAATATAAATGCTTGAAATATGTTATTCTTCATAGGTGTAAGACTTACTTGGAGAAGACACCAAGCCCTTTGTACTCCTGTATGCCATCTAGTTTAGTGTTCGTAACTGTATCTTCACTGTTACAGCCTTCTCCCTCTGCTATGGGTAACGCAAGTGCTACAGGAAGAGGAAAGGCCCTGCACCTCACTTGATCGGGCACCATACGGAAGGTATGAATGGCTTCCTGCACCATGGGGATGGGCAGAGCAGAAGATAACTGGTCTTGTGGGTGGGAGAAGCCTGCGTGGTAAAGGGCCTGGGCCTCTCTCCCTCCTTTTTCATATCTGATGCAAAGGGTAAGATCCACATTTGACACAAAAGGAGAAGACGTTATTGCTGCAGATGGAAAAGGACACCAGTTGCTAGAATGATTTAAAGACCATGTATCTACAGAATGCTAAAGCAGCCCGTATCGTAAATGTTGGCCAGAACTCTGCTCCGCTTCACTGAAAATCCCACCATGACTATTAGTTCCTTTGCTTTCTCTAGCAGCCTCTGCTGTACAAACATATGAAAATAAAGTATGAATGCACTATTAGGAGAAGTATAACAAACTGTCACACTCATGAAAGATAGTAACTATATTCTAGTTTATTGACTGCAGTCAAGTTATTATGCCTCAAATAATTAAATACCACAACAGTGACATTAAAAATACAGGCTGATTTACCAAAATAACTGTATTCTGAAGATTATGTACATATTATACATTTTACAGTATCATGTAAACTTTTTTTTTTTTTTATACATAAGGTAAATCTGATTTATGGTAACTTGAAAACCCAAAATACTTGCTGACAACAATATTCCTATGAAACATAAGCACTGTTTGGGACATTCAAGAAAACTGCAGAGAATGAAAACCAACTATAAAACATAATATAACTGAGTTAGTAAAAAAAAAAATTAAATTACATTCATATAAAAAGTTAAACTAAAAATATTGTTATGCACCATTATTAAAAAAGGGAAAAAATCCCCAAACCCTCCCCTTTTATATATTAACAAACACTTTCATGGGGAGCTAGTGTGTGCCTCATTTCCAGCAATGGGGCATAGCCTAGGAAATCCAGATTCCCATTCTCCTTTTAACATATATTAAATAGCTAGGGTCTGTACCAATACAAATATAGTATATATTCATGCACTGTGAATATGTTCATTGAAGCCTACCAAAGGCCTGTTTTTTGGTGGTTTTTTTTTTACCCCTTTACATGTAGGCATGCAGTGGTAGAGATGCTTGCTGTTCAGAAAGTTGTGTGGGAATTTGTCTCTAGTCTGATTTTCAGCATTAAGCACAATAGAGGACATCATAGAAATCCTTCCAGATTACCTTCTCCTATTTATTTACAAGTCTGAAGGCCTTAGTACAAGATGTCCTGCACCAAATCATGTCAACTCACTTAAAACACCTTAACCTTCTCCAGAAAACATGTCACTAAGGTGATTACTAATTACTCTTGTCTGGGCAAATATTTTATATATTAACTAGGATGACCAAGTTGTTCCTCCTGTAAGTCTTCATTCATGGGACAGCTGTAGTGTTTAGATTTGGCATAATGGAACTTCAAGTCTAAATTGCTTTCTAGCTCACATCATCTCAGCATACCATCATTTACATTATCTGCTATGTAGTGCRTGTAATTGAAGTACCTAGGTATGCTCATTAAAATAAATGCATAATTTAACTGTATATAAACAGCTGCTGAAATTAACAGCTGTTAAGCTGGCTGCATTTTGAAAGCTTGCAAAACTTGCATATTTTATAACTGGTCTCCAACTATAAAATGAAGGCCTGGTCCTGGAAATACCTGGGCATGTGCTTATCTTCAAGCATTTAAGTAATCTCATGAGATTATAACTAATGAAACTACCTGCGGGCCTAATGATAAGCCTATATAAACACTGCAGACTGTGCCTCAGACAGGTAGTGTGGCCAGCCATTAGTCATGCAAGCAGTATCAAGGAAGGCAATGAGACCCCGAGTGACTAATGTTGACTGGGTTTAGGCACTAGATACCTTCCTTCAGATGCTAAATGTATCTGAAGTTAGACCAAACATTGCTTCGTCAGACTTGGACAATGTGAAAGTGTTTTCCAAAATGGCCTTTTAAAACACTCCCAGAATTATGAAACGCGAGACCTATATGATGTCTGTTCATGTACAGTTTTAATATAAAAGAAAYGCTAATCTAGAGTATCAAAATATTGTATTCATATAAATGTATGAGAGCATCTAATAGAAAAGTAAAAAGTGTAAAAGGCAAACTTTTTTTGGAATTAGATAGCCTAAAAGAGTTCGTTTAGACCAGGAATGTGTCTGCTGTATTTGACCCATAAAAGAGAAGATGACTACATCTCCCCTCGTCTACGAGTTTTTGCCGCAATAGCTCCACCTTCATCCTCTTCCTCCTCTTCTTCCTCATAATTGTCTTCACGAASTTCTTTGTGGTTGTTCTCTTCTTGCAATTCTTGCTCTTGATCTGCCCCCCCATTATTTTTTTCATCAGCCTGATAAAAAAAAGTGAGATTCAGTGCAACTGACAGTTTTCTTAATTTTGTGGTGATGAGATGAGGTTAAAGAAAAGGATAAGTGACTGTTCTTAGAGCTGATGGAGAAAAACAGGAAAAGCCTTCCAGATGTTAGAGACTTTTCAGCCTTTAGGAAGCCTGAATCAATGTGGGGGTGGAGGCATGAACAAAAGGGAATGGGGAGTTCGAAGTTTTAAGACCTATGATCAAAAGCAAGCTACAGCAATCATTATGTAATGTCACTGTGACAGGATCACAGCTGTGCTAAGTCTTAAGTGTTGTCATGTCATTAAGTTTGTGGGTTTACACAGTACTTACATTTTCGTCGTTTTCACCATATGGCTCTTCCGCATTGCGTTCCAGTTCTCTCTTCTTCTCTTCAGTCAAATCTTCCTGGATCTACAAAGTAGAGATGTTCTGCACATTTTACTTTTCTTTAAAAAGTAGCCTGGGGCAAAAGYGTGCACATTTTCACAGCTATACTTTCACAAAATGAAGATTCAAGCAAATAGATGGAGAGGGCATGGAGAGGTTAAAGGTGGAGGGGGAAAGAAAACAAACAAGCAAAAAAAACCACCCCAGGAAATTCACTTCCTCTGAGAGCTGATTTAATTTTTAACTACAATTTTCACAAACTCTCTCAGCAGCAGCTAACACATTTAGATTTCTRTTTCATTTTGTAACTTTAGACATACAACATTATTTTCTCCTTGTCCTTTATAATGACATTGTCATAACACAGCAGAGTCATTACTGTCACTTCCACCCCACTGTGGACTCCCAGAACTATGGTTCAGTTTGGATATGTGATACAGGTATTTATTTGTAACTTCCTCCATATTTTTCCAGCAGATGACTGATCTTGCCAACTGATCCTGGAAAAATCACAGAAGAGCAAGTGGGGATGGGGAGTGAAGAGTAATCTCTTCCAACCTTCTCCTTGATGACAGCAATCCACRCTAGATCTATTTTCTCGATGTGATAGGTCAAGACCAAAACTTTTCTTTCCTAACAGCCCTTTCCTTCACTTCAGTGTCCCTTTATTTTTAGGTGCAAAGTTGAATGAAGCATGCTTTGTAGAAGTAAACTTGATTTTCTGTTGGTGAATGCTGGACATATAGCCCAAATGGTGTCCTGCAAGTTGGGTAAGATGCTTCCGTGAAGCCTTATGTTTGTCCCCATGGAAGACAGCCATTTCATCTGGTTGGGAAGCATTTGCGATGCTGCCACCTACGCCTGCCACAGTGTGACAGATGGTGAGGATGTGATTGCTACTTTTGACAGGAATCCCTCCCCGTACCAGCTGCTATCATATTCTCCTCAACAGCAGCAGCAAAAGCTAAATTCTCTCTCTTTCCGTATTAACCTCCGTCAGTAGCAGGAAAGTGTATTTAGCAATTGCTTCCAACAGGAAGGAAAGCTGCTTGTGAGAGGGGTGTTAGGGGTTCAGTATTGCTCCCAGCAGAACAGCAGCTATCAAACCTGGATCACTTTGAGGCATATATGGAAAGATCTGAACAATAGCAATGTATAGTATTGTGGCCTACTGAAGAAACTATTCCTAATTATAACAAATTAACTCATTCTTGATTGCTCATTCAATCACTGCCCATTCTTAGTATTTCCGGTTAGAATACTGGTTGTAGTCCTTTAGGAAATAATTTGATGTGCATTTCATATAAGCCAAGGGGTACCTGCCAAAGGCAAACTATTCCTAGTTTCTAATGACCTGGTTTGATTTAAATAACTGTATTTTGAACTGGTGAATTCTAAGTACACCAGCTAATCTTGACAAAGTGTTCATCATAACTCAGTAATGAACAGCCATTTCTATGGCTTTTTGTAAATCATTATGTATGAAGTAGGAAACAGCAATTGATTAGGTATGTATTGAAGAACTGCAGAGCAGCATATGCTAGTGCACGCATGATTAGCATGCCATTCAACGTACGAAGGAAGAAATCTCTCTCCCCTCCTTCTTCCTTCAGTTCAAAGCAGTATGCCAACAGCTTCCCAACTATTTGATTCCATGAATAGTAAGGACTTAAATAACTTGGATTGCTTAGAAGGAGCACAGATAAATCAAAGTCAGAGCTAAAGAGTAAATAATTGACCAAGAAAGCAGCTTGCCCAGAAGAGCAGTGTGTGATTAGAGATGCAAAGTTAATGAGGTTTCCAGTGACTTTCAGAGGGCTTGAGGTTTTCAGAGTTTTTTTTCTTGAGTTGTGAATGGCTTAATCTTTTCAATTASTGCACAATTAATAGTCAGTTACACAGAAGATGAATGGATCGCACCATACAAGCATGAGTAGCACTAGAAAGTGTAATTAACATTATATCAATGGACAGCAGAGTAGTGGCGAAAGCTTCCTAGGTTTCATAAAGTCAGAAATTACTGTTGACAGAGTAATTTGGGTTCATTTTGCAGTTATAAAAGAGACCAACATTGAAAGTTAATGGAGATCTGTTATGTTACCTGGGTCCACATATGCCTTATGCCCATTTTCTTACCTCTTCTTCTCCCTCTTCCTGGTACTGCTCATCCATATTATCTTCTTGCTGGTCAGGATTTCCTGCCATCTGCAGAGAGTTTATGTGAAAATTTAGTTCTGTATGCTTGCCTATTGATTTTATAACACTGTCAGTTAAAGCTGTGTGTTCTGGAACTAAAATCTATGCCAAGGTAAAGTAACAATAATAGCCTACGAAATTATAGTGTGTTCATTAGCATTAATGTTAGCCTGGCTACACAATTTAGAACTGCTTTAAGTTAAAAAAAAAGAAGCAGAATGATTATAATAAAAGCATTTCACAGAATAAAGCAAGATTTTCATACTAAGCAGGAAGACAATGAAATATTCATGCCATTAAAGACCAATGCCATAAAAATACAGATTATCTCTGCCTAGAGGAGTTTACAGTTTAAATGCAACTCAAGTGTGCAGAATTTGCTGGAATGCCATTAGAAGGGAAGTGACACCACTGTCTGCAGTTGAGTGAGTGTTAATAGCATGGGAACAGTATAGATGGGATCTGAGCAAAGAGAGGAGGTTTGTAATGAACAAGTGCCCTTGTATGAGGTTGCGTGAAGGCAAATACGGGGACCCCAAAGTATGAGACTACAGAACCTTGCTGAGCAGAGTCAATGATTAAGACACAGTAGTGTATCACAGGGAATAATTCTGTACTTTTAATGGCGCATGTCTCATATGGTTTAAAAAGAGGCCTTTAAAATAAGAGTTTGGTGTTCTCACATCAAGATGTGCTACACTTTCCTTAAAGAGCACCTACGGATGTTTTCTTTCACTTTACTGACCACTAGGTGCTCCTCCATTCCCGGATGTCCCTGCTTCTGACTGTTTTCTTTGTGCTTTTCATTTTCATCGGGTAGATTTTCCTCTCTCTCTTGCTCAGCTTCCTCAAATTCATCTTCTCCCTGATTGTTAGGGTCATCAGCAGGGTTCACATCTTCCATTGCTGCCTTCTGCAATTTTCAGGAGTGAGTGTTAAATGCACATTTTTATCTCACAGTTCGATTCCATTTCACTTGAAAGCTACCCTAGCACGAGCTATGTTAGGGCCAACTCAATATCCACTGAAACCTCTCTACAGGCATCACTGGTCACAAGATCTAAACCTAGTCAGTACAGAAGTATCAGATCCTGAAAGAAGTACTTCAGCACTGAACACAGAACTTTAATGTGAACATCTGTCTACTGAAAAGTCAAAGTCAACTTCACATAGGATGTTGAACTCCTTTTGCTTACTGACTATCCAAGAAGTGACAGTGCCTTATAAGACCAGTTAAAAAAAAAAAAGTTAATGCACATAGCTCAAAAGAGCTGACAAGATCTTTCAGTGCCAGTCCATCCTCCAATATTGATGACTTCTGCATGTATATCATGCAGGAAAAAGCCCCTTAAAAATAATCACTATTCAACTTAATTTGAAAAGGAAAAAAAAAAAAAAAAACCCCAAAACCCCCAAACCAAAATCCCCCAAGCACCCCCACCACACCTGCCTTAGTAGACACAGTATTTTTCATGTTCCATGACACCAAATAAGATGAGGAAAGTATAGATCTGAATATCCAGCATCCAGATCTCTGAGCAATCCATATCACAACTCTGTGTTCAGTGCTGAAGTATTTTTTTCTTTAAGAAACTAACACTTCTTCTAAACTGACTAGGTTTTGATCTAGTGACCACTGATGCCTGTGGAAAGCTTCCAGATGATTTCAGTGGGCATCTCTGGTATTGAGTTGACTCGTACATGCTTTCCTAACGATACCATTTAGATCTCGGTGGTGTCTTAAACAAAAAAAAAAAAAAAAAAACCACACAAAAACCCAAAAAACACCCCCCCACACACACTATCACCACTACTTTTGACTGACCACCAAATAATTACTTGTGCTATTTTTTTGAATCCTAGTTTCCCTCTTCAGTTTCTAGCTAAGTCAAAAATCCTTTATTCCACCCAAAGAACAGATCCAAGGAAAGCTGTAATGCAGCTTGCTTCTAACAATGAACCTCCTTTTGATTTCTTCCTAAACCAATAAGGGCAACAAGATCCTAGATGTTAAACTTGTCTTCCTAGCAGACCCCTGATTCACCTTATTTTTGTAACATGTAATTATGTTAGACTTCTGGGTTTTAACTTCAGTAGCAACTGCARTCCATAGCATCTTAATGCATACTCACCGATTCATCAGCCTGCTGATTTTCTACTTGATGTTCTGGTTCTTGCTGTTCATTTGCATTATTTTGATCATCATCTTCACCTTCATCCTGGTGCTGGTTGTCATGTTCATAAGCTGACAAATTTTTATTATTACTATTTGTTTTACAGCAGTTTCTAGTTAGTCCTTTCAAGAAAGGGTCTTGTATATACTCGCTTCTGTACATGTTTTAAGCTCTTTAGGGAAGAGCTGCCTACTGCTAACCTAAAAAGACAATGCTAACAGAATTATTATACCAGTAGGAAACCAACACAGACTGATTATATAATTTGAAGAGATCAAACAAAATCATAGGCAGAGCCAGGAATGTAATAGAGATCCACAAAGTCCAGTACTAGTTGCTTATTCAGTTGGACAGTTTTCCTGTCAGGAACGTGGGTATAATCATCAGCAATAGCTGTATTTTAGTCTGACAACTCAGCCAGTACTATTTGAACTTCTGGTTTTAAAATGAGAGTTTGTATTTCACTTGAATCCAAACTGGAGGTGAAATGAACATTAAACTCTCGCACGAAAGGCAGCAGAGGGAACCTGTGAACATGGTAGGGGCGTAACAAATTTTATCTTACCTCCTTCTTCTTCCTGAACACCTTGTTCTTCTTCCCCTTGTACAATATCATGGTCCATGTTATCATAACGACCCTGTTGGCTGAAAAAGTTAAATGCAAATATGTCATTTCAGTTTCAGAGTGTTCTTTCTTCAAGAAACAAATCACCCTAGTATATCTGCCCCTCTCCCAGCTCCTGCCAGAGTGGGCTTCAAGTTAGCTTTCTATTTATTACCTAATATTTTTTTCTCCCCATCAACTTTCCCAAAAGAAAATACACTTTGTAGAACAAGACTCTTGTTCAGTATGCTGTACTAACTTTATACTTGTACTTCTCGAAATATCAAAATGGGAGATAACACCTGCCTTGTATTATCAAAACTCCCAAGCTAGTACGTTTCATACTCAAAGTGCAAATACTATGAATTTGAAGCAAAAAAAATACAGTAACCTTCAAATAAAGAGTCTTAAAGACAGACAGCACTAATCAGTTATTTTGCTTAAAGAACAGTTTCAGCTTTGATCCTAAAAGGGGTTTACTTGTGTGATTATTTTCAAAGGACTGAAGATTTTGATTGTAGTAGTTTATAAAAAGCTCTCTGGTACCAAAACACTTTTCAAAAGATGGGTCATGTTAATCATTCTCTACTAATATTTCAGAAAAGAACATTCAGGAGGCTTAAGCTTCCAAAAAAGTAAAATTGTCACCGACAACTTTAAACTAAGCAAAAGCATAAGGGAGTATTACAGGGAGGGCAAGAGGCACACGGAAGCTACAATATTATGAATATAATTGCATTCACAGCAACTTTATGACACTAACAGGGTGTTTTTTTTTTCCTGAAGTCATGCTGTTGTCTCTACAATGCAAGTAATACCGGTCACTCTTGTCCACAAAGTCCTCAAGCAATTACTTAAAAATAGTGTCTCATTTATGAGAAACTTTAGCCTAAGGATCTAATGCAAAGATTCTAATGCAAAGTTCTAATACTAGAACTCATCAGTACTACAGGATCATAGTTGCTGCTTAGTGGAGAGCAATTGCCAATTGAAAGCAAGCTGTAAGACAAGGAACATTCTGGTCAAGGAGGCTAGGAGCTCCTGACCTCTCCCGAGGTGTGCATAGCAGTGTGCACTCTTATCATTACTCTGGACTTCAGAGGCTTCCGTAGAAAAACAAGAAGAGAAGGAAAAAGCTTAAAATAGAAAGTCAGATTTATCTTTGGAAAGGAGGAGATGAGGCACTTTGACTTTAGTTTCTGGGTAGTCTATGTTTACAGCATTAAACTACCCTCTTTTCACTAGTGGTATGATGGAACCAGGAAACCCAGTGCATAGACCACAACAGACTCATTTAAGAGAAGTTAACCTTAGCTGTTTTTTATAGAGTTTTTCTCCTTGTTCTGCCCGTTTCTGCAGCTCAAGCTCTTTTTCTTGAAGCTGCTGCTGCCGTAATAGCTGTCCTCGCAGTCTTTGTTGGTGCAGCAATTCCTGATGTTCTCTTAGCCGATTAGCTTCTTCTGCTCTTTGGGCTGCAAGATGTTGCTGCTCCAGCTGTTGTTCATAAGCTGGCTTGTGTCTTTTTGTTACAGCTTTTGTTAAAGTTGCCTGTCAAAGAAATGTGTTTAGTCATAAATTAATCTAAGTTTCAATGACCAGAAACAAGCATGCACAAACCGGTGATACCAAAAATTAGAGGGAAAATTATGTAGACACTAGATGCAATAGGGAAAACTTACAGGCAAAGGTATTTTAACTTTAAGCAAGGAGGAAACTTAAGTGAATTTTCTGAACACAGCCTTCTGAAGTTTTGATGTTTGGATGGTCAATTAGACACCAAATATGCTTCCATTGATTTAACTGGCCATTTCAGTAGGGCCTGCTTTGAGCTTTAAGTGAGGGACTGTACATTCTTTACAGCCAGTAATACTTAACCTATAGCTCCTGTATCACAGCTTAACCTGTCCCTGCTGTTATAGTGCATTTCTTGAACAACGGCTTCTCACACTGGAATTATATGGTTATTCTGCTAGGAAAGTGAGTGTTCAAAAGACCTAAGGTGAGGCCAGTAAAATATATTTTCCACTGGCAATCCAATCTAGAATGTAAATCGCTGGTTGTGTTTAGAGCAGCATAAAGCAAGACTTGCCTTTGCTGATTTCCCCTGGTTCTTCTAGAGATATTTGTTTTGCAGTTAGAATTCCCTGTCAAATGACAGTGAACACTTGGATGGAAAGGTGTTACAGAAGGTAGGTATATTTGAATGGGAAACATTAAACAATTTGCTGGGGTGCATCAAATTAACAAGGCAGGACAGCTCTCCATGGAAGTGCTGAACACAAGTCCAATTCTCATCAGCTATCTTCTTCCCATCAGCTACCACAGACCTCAAATTTCAAGTAGGAGGTGGGATTCAGCCTGGCTGCTCTTTTTCCCATCTGTTGCTTTTTATCAGCAGAATTAATGTTTCTTAAATAGCTCCATTTGGCAAGCACTCTAATAACCATGGGCTAAAGTTTAGCCTGAGTCCTATGCATCTAAGTGTTGTACTTTGAATCCCAAGCTTTCTGTAAACATGACACTAATTTTATGTAAAAATAGGTGAATACAAGACAGGGCCAGCAGTGGTTGAGGTGCCTCCCTGTAAACAACAGATGTAATCAATTAGTTGCTCCATACCTCTGAATGGAAATGTTCACCCAACATGTTGGTTTCTTCTTCTTTCTGTTCCTGTTTTTTCCACTCATGTTCTTCCGGTACTTGATCCTGTTCCTCCTCTAAGTGCTCAGGCTGACCCGCCTGCTCCATTTCTTCCTCTTCAAGTTCTTTTTTACGTTCCTCTTCAACTTGATCAACATGTTGCTCATCATCCTCTCCTGCTTCTTGTTGCTCCTGAATATTTAGTTCTTTGGCATGCTGGCCCTCATTAACCCCTTTCCTCAGATGAAAAYGCTCAGCTCTATCTTCTTTCTCCTGGCTATTTATTTCTTCTCTCCCTTTTGGCTTCTCATTCTGCAAAACATATACAAGATCAAAAAATATTACAGATTCCATGTTTTTAAGAGAGCTAAGGACCAAATACAGATACCTTTATTCTAGCTGAGTACAATTTTACCACTGCAAGGAAAGCCAAATGCCTGCTTTGGAACAAGATATCCTTCTTGCCAAGAAATATCAGTATCTGGCTCTTGGCCCTGTACAATAAGCAACATGTCGCGCAATAGAATCATAAAGTAATCTAAGCCTCTTTATCTGAAGTGGAACTATTACAACTCTATCTACAAGGAATGCTGTATATTTACTGCAGGTTTTATTGGCTAAGAATTTCTGTAAAACAGAAGTACAACTGACACTGTAACCTCTAGACTTCACACATGGTATTTTTTCCTTTTGTGCATCAGATAAAGTTAACATATTTAAAACTGGCATATTAAGAATGCCACTGAAACTTTATAAAACAAGTGAAAAGACAGTTTATTCACATCTTATTTGAGCTTTCCTGTATAGTAYAGGATACCTGAAATTTTAAAGACTGTATATCATTCAGAAGTTTAAGATTTGGGTAAGCTGTTTTAAGAAGTTGCTAAAAATCAGTCTGAAGGGCATTTACAGCCATCATTAACATTTTTATACTACTCAGTAATAGTAAACTGTTCCTCACTACTTTACTTGAGAACTGATAAAGGCGTACAATTATGCACATGCTTCTAATGGGAATTAAGTGTGTATCTAGTATTGTGCTGAATGAGAACGGTTTCTTATGGCTTCAGTAGCCAGTCAGTACTTTATACCTCCTTATGCTCTTCAGCCACAGCTTCGTGGTGTACTGGGAGGTCATTGTGGGGAGAAGGTGCTGGCTCCTCTGGTTGACTGTGTGGTTTTTCCAGCTTCTCAGGTTGTCGGAAACTTGGCATTTTGTTGAGTGTGTCCTTCAACTGTTTGTATTCTTCCACCTGGGACTAAAGTCAACACGTATTAGTTATATTGTATCCAAATAATCTTCCTAATCAAATGTAGTCACCACAGAGTGAACTTGCTGCCAAAACAGATACCAGAAATGCTTGATATTCAGAACAAACACCAAGGTGGAGAAGAGATGTGAGGTTTTAAGACTGGTTGTTTCCATGCACTAGATAACATCGATTCATCACAGTCTTTTCAGCCAAAGTGCACATGCATACAAAGTATATTGGAAAAAAACCCAAGAGACAAAGATGAAGATTTGTTATTTTCATGTCGGCAGGACAATTGTCAAAAGGGGATTATTCTTTTTTCTTTGTAGATTTTAAAGTGAAGGAAACTGAGAGCACCACAGCTATCTCCTTTATCGGCAGGGGGAAGAAAAAAAAAAAGCAGTTTTTAGAAACAGCAGTCAAATTTTAAAGTATATATACCTATAATAACATGTCATGAAAATGCCAAATCCTCAACATTTAGACAGATGTTACAGAAGACAATAGTCAAGATACAGAACTGAGGGAAAGAAAGTCATAGAACACCTTCAGTGAAGAGCAGGAAAAAAGAGGAAAGCTGAATTTCTTAAGTCTTCCTAAAATGCAACAACAGGATGTTGTAATTTGATTTGCTGTTTAACCCTGTACAAGATCAGAATATTTTCAACAAGCTTTAGTGAGCAGTGTGAGGAGCAAGACTGGCTGCTACACATTTGCAAGTCGCTGTCTATACAGTGGACAAGAAAGATTAATTATCTCAAAGTAAACTTTTGAAGCAGACAAGGTTTACGAAAGCTGCTCAGCTGACCACATACAGAAGGTGGAGCCCCATGGAAGGGGTTCGCTGCGACTCCGGTAGGGGCAGGGGAGAAAAGAAAAAACAACCCAACGTCATACAGCAGGGAAAAGCAATGATTTACTACCCATTTTGAAGTCAGAGAGGTGCATTTCCCATAAATATTATTTTTCTGTATATAAAATATATGTGTGTGTGTGCATGCACAYGCATACACTTTTTTTAATTCAAGTTAAAAATTGGCTAAAGTTCACAGTGACTGTGTAGGTCATTTTGTGTATGTTATGTAGTATCATAGCAATCAATAGTACAGCAGACAGGCATGATGCATTGATGTACAATGCAAAATACTCATACAAAACAATATCCACGGTGCTACAGATTGACATGATGCAATGCATGATAGCGCCGAAGATAGACGCACCTCGAAGCATCTTCAAAAGACTATGGCATCCATTAAAACAGACAGGCCTAAAAGCAAAGCAGAATGCAAAATAATTACACTTTTCTTTCCAGAGGGAAAGACAACAAGCTGAACTTGAGAAAAAGATCCAATCCTTTTAATGCTGCTTGTGATTTTGTGGACCTTGAAAACACTTGAATGAAAAAGTGAGTTGGGAATAAAAACCACCTGACACTGCCTTGTTGCTTTTCCTCTGTCCTCTCACCGACAGTCTTTCTCTGCTCCAACATTAGTCTTGATCTTGGGTTCCCTGTGGCCTACAGCTTGTATCAGTACAGCTGGCCAAATCTACAACGGCCTCGCAAAGTTCAAGCTTCATATATAGTTCATTTCAAAACAACATTTAAGAAAGGTAATGTTGCTGCCCCTTTTTAGCTAATTTGAGTTTCACCTTGTGTTTACTTTCCTCCATACATACTCTGCCTCTGTTGCACTGATGTGTATAGCTTTATAAACAGTCTAGTCATACACAAAATGAGACTTTATGATATACATTGTTCAGGTCCAAGTGATCTGAGTATCAGAGTGGGGACATTAAACTAATGGAAGTTCTAGCAGAGAAGACAGAAAAAGAGAGGCATTCCGCATCTCTCACGGAGGGAGAGATACTGCTCTTATCAGTAATACATGCACACTTTGGCCTATATTAGAGCTTTTTATTTTCTGACAGCCCTATAATTTGCTGCTGCTTCTTTTTAAGAGCAGCCCTTTAACTCATGCATTTTTCTGGAGTGTGCAGCATGGTGCTAACTGCAAATTCCCATGCGAAAGGCTACATGCATAACACTAGTCAGCTGAGCTAAGAGAAACAAGTTTTAGGAAGGTTAGAGCTAATGCAAGCTGCTTTCCTTTCTGACCTGCGCAGCAGCTAGTGCACTCTTGTGGTCTTCCAATGTCACTACAAGCTGGTTGTGTTGGGAGAGTAAATTCTTATGCTGTTGCTATACAAAAAGAAGAACATTATATGTTTCACATTAAGTTCATTCTAAAGGCAAATTCAGTAGCCTGTGGGGTTTTTAAACTTTGAAGATATAATTCCATTTATCTCAAAAGAGAAAATTCTGAGTTGGAGTTACAGCTCTTAGATATTCAACATGGAATACATACTAAATGCAAATCAGAGAAAGCGAGCAATGCAAGCAAACAAGATTTAAAAGGCCAGAATTTGTATACCTAAAAGTTTGAAGTTGTAGAGTAGATGAGTAGGTGTTGATAAATGTTTAAAACGATAGAGACAGAAACCATTCATTTTGACAAACTTTGTTTTAACCTTTTTTTTTTTAAAACTTGCAAAGTCTATTTTCCAATTCATATAGTAAATGCTTCTCTGATTTAGACTTTTTTTTTTGGGGGGGGGGAGGGGGAAGAGGAGGAGAATTAACTAGAATGCAAGTGGCAAAAGACAGGAAATCCAGTTAAGCCTTATTCCCCTCTTTTGCTGCAACAGAGAAAATGCAAGTTTTTGTCATAGCCCATTTCCAGCTTGTTAAAACTTGAACTTTTTAAGACCACCAGGAAAAAAAAAAATTGCCCTACTTCTTCAAAGCAAAGCCTACCTTGACATCTTGTAGCTGAGTATGAATGTCTTGGTGAGCTTTTCTCAACTGTCTGTTCTCCTCTCGTAAATTATACAGGGATTCTGTTTAAAAGAAACGACATACAGAAGCTGAACCTCAGTCAGATTGTTAACACTAGATAAAGCACCACAACTAAGATTATAATATCAGCTGCATAAGATACTACACAATTGCTATCGTCAAAACAGATCAGAGCAATTGCAGAGTTTGTTTACATTACATCTCTCACCCACTCCGTAAAGAGCTTTACATTTGCAAGGAGAAGACTCTGAAATTCAGTTAAGTTTTTAGCTTGGTGCACCCAGTCTGCAACTGGAATTGCGTGTTATTGCTCATGCTGGGGACTGCAGATGGCAAAATTCATTATGGTAATCTGAAACTTTAAAATGCAGAGAGGAAGCCACCCTTTCTCTTCCCCCGCATTGCATCTGGCGAGTGAGAATTCTGTCCTGTAGGACAAAGCAAATCTCGTAGACGCAGTGCCCAGATGGCCAGCTTGCTTAAAAAGCTTTACATTCTGGGCCCGGAGAGAGGGGCTTCTCTTCCCACCTCTTACATTACGTTGAAGTGGAATATCGCAGGCAGACACAAGCAAGCTCTGCCCACGCTCCAGGCTGGTAGGCTGCAATCCGGCTCAGTCCCAGAGCTAGCTGTGCGACTGCGCTGGTGCGGTGCCAAGGCAGAACAAACACAGCCTCTGCCTGCAAAATACAGTGCTACAGATCTGCAGACAGCTCCAAAATTAACAGCGCGTTGGGGACACAGGGCAGAAAGTGACAAAAGGCTCCAGATGGGTAAAGCCTCATCCTTTTGTTCTATGCAATTGTATAACTAGGATTTAAAAGTCCTGTATACTGTAAAAGAATCTCTTTAAAAGGAAATTAGATGCTAAGAGGAAAAAACAAATTATACTTCATCCTCAAAGTATACTGATGTAACATGTTTCACAGAAACTGAAAATAGATGAAAAGCAAGGTATAAAACATATGTAAAGTCACTTCATAAAGAGGCACAACTAAAATTAAATCTATAATAGAAATGGCAAACTTTTTTTTTTTGGCAAATGAAAGGCAGAGAGGGAAACCTATTTTTCCAATATTTAAACAAGTCTTAGAGCTAAAAATGAAAGGCAGAATCAACCACACTCCAAGATTTGACAGGCTTTTAAGTGGTATATTTCTTACSACTTCTCTAATCTAAATAGAAATACAAAGCACATACTTGAAAGTAAAATGAAGAGATTTCAGAAAGAAAGGCCGCAGAAAATCATCAAGAAAAACGTAACTTATCAGGAGGCATATGCTCTGTATGAATGTCCAGTTACTGAGAACAGAGAAAGTGCCCTTCTGTCTCATATCACACATCTCCTGATACTGGTAATTTTAAAATGCAGTGTCAGATGTATATTTTAATATGGGTAGCCAGATACARGTTGCATATACCTTTCAGCTTGGAAATTTCCTGCTCTTTTTCTTGCTGCAGTTGTAAATATCGCTCCTTGTGATCACTGAATGTTCTGCTAAACTCTTCTCCTTGTTTTCGGTGATCTTCCTCAAGGTCAGCATGCTGTTTCTTTAGTTCTTCATGTTGACTCTGCAAATACCAAAGCTGGACACTGGAAAAGCGTTCTGCATCTGCATATCTSGTTAATATTGTCTTTGGCAATTTGYTAAATAAGCCCAGATGAATAGGAAGCATTCACAGCAAGTAGTTTATTATTCAAAGCATGCATATTACAGATCCTCTCCAGCACAAAATGATCTCTGTGATGGGTAGCCTCCTGTGCTAAGGCTACGTCATCTCACCTGGCAGTTGCACTGTCCCGCTGGGAACAGCTGAATGTATGTCTGAGAAATTCCTTACATACCAAATTACATAGAGCCTGGTAAATAAGTGTTCCATACAACTATTTGTATTTGATAGGATTAAATAACCCACTGGAAAACATGGCTAGTAAAAACTGCCATAAATCCATCTTCCTTTTGTAAAAGGAAGGCACCATCTTCTGACATTCTGAAATAAATTACCAGAAGCCAGKGAGACCACATTCTCTTGGAAGAGCAGAATACCAGTGTCCTCAAACTGGATATCTCAGTTACCTACCTTCAACATCTGGTGTTGTACACTCAGTGCACTGTATCGGCTATTTGAATCTTGCTGTAAAATGAAAACACTAGTGTTATCAGAACAATACTGTCATGCCCCTAATCCCTGTACATGCAGTTATTTGGGAACCGCAGAACGGTTATAACTCCTTGGAATCTAATTAATCTCTCCACRTGCTTTGAAACCTACCAAGTATACCAACTTTACAGGCACAGCAGCAACAGTTTATTTTATGTTACATTACTCAGCTCTCAAGCTTCTCCCCATTTTTGACCCAAAACAGCCATAAAATATTAACCTACTGTCTTTATAAAAAGAGAGTTCTCTACGGGTCTYGGGCTGCATTGCCAGACACGGTTCTACTTCTGGCACTTAGTAAATACTAAGTTTTTTGATGTTTTTTATACTTTAGGATATATCCTACCAGAGCACTTAAACATGCAGAGTGGAAATGGAATAAGAGCTCCTTCAATTAGCATTTTGTGAAATTGCTCCCTTTGAACAGTTATAATTGCAAAGCATTGCTTTTTTCTCGCAACTCAAACAACATCCAATATTATTATAATATTAAAAACTGATACCAAGAATAACAACTTACCCTTCCTTTATTTAGTGTTTCCTGTGCTTCAAGTTTATAAACAAGAAAATCTACAACATAAAAGGGAAAGCCAGGAAGGTTAGAATCTGTACTTAAATAACACATGACATAACCATTACACATGTAAATTCTCTTAAGAGCTGAACATTTACGCAGTTATAACTTTTCCAAAAAATCTTCAACAGTTAAGATGAATTTAACATAATACTCAAAACTTAACAAAATATTTTCATATAAAAACAGTCTAAGTAATTAGGAATATATTCTAAATCTTAGTGTGAGATATAGGGCAAAAAGGCTCAGGATTACATGGGGTAATTAAATCTATTACATAAGTTCTCTTCGTAGAGGGCCAGTAATATCATTCAAAAGGAAAAGAACATTTATAAACTGTCTATTTTACTTTCTATTTAGGAAAAAAAGATATATACTTTAAAAGAAAAAAAAAGAGACTGCAAGTCAAGACTAAGTTTAAATAAAATTAAAAATTTCTCTTTTATTCCTTTATATTCTTTCTCAGGATTTGAAAAAGACTCACTTTTGCATAACTATAGATGACTGCCACTAGATGGCACCAGAAAGCTATTTAGAACTGTAGGATTAAARCTTTTTTTAACATGTGCTTAACCTCGGCTAAATTAGCTGTTTTAATTCAAAGGCTGAGTCATCAACTGTAGGAATAAATAGGAAAAGGACTTTAGGAATAGGACTTTACTCTGAAAATTGCAATGAATTTAGAACAAAAAAAAAGTTGGAAAAACTCAAAGGATTTTACTCTACAAAAATTTCATAAGGGGGCATAGGCTATGAAAGAGAAAATACCATATCATAACAAATACGATGTGTGCCAACATTCGTCCCCTCACGCACACATCCAGCGCAGAGATTCAGGAGCTTGGTTCTATTCAGAAGAGGTATATAAGCATGTGTTTACCTATACACGTGTAAAAATACCAAATCAGAGTCTAATTTCACACTTATGGAATGCATGAAAAGATCCTGTTACTGGTACAAGTTTTAATTTTTTAACATGATATCATAACAGGATTTACACATGCCCATATTCCATATACATGTTTGGGTGTATGTACAGCTACATGCACATATTCTGTGTATGCTATGCCATGTTGTAGTGGTCTGTAAACGGTACTATAAGTACATATTCCACAGATTTGCCAAGGTGGTCCTGTTAACATGTTATACACTGCTAACTCATTTAAAATTGAACAAAATATCTCTAGAGATATGTTTTAAAATATTCAACTTAACTTAGATGTTAAAGTGAAAAGCATGTTTTACCTTCTTTTGCTTTCTTATGTTCAAGCCTTTCCTTTTGTAATGATTTTTCTAATCTTGACCTGTGCTCGTATACAACTGAAAAGAGAAAATTTTGTACACAATTCATTTAAAAAGTAATATATAGTAAAAAAACAATATCCCCATCCCCAGCAAACCTGAAGAGCGTTGGCACAGAATGTACCAGGACAYGACAGGTGGAATAAGGTCATAAGGTTTAGGCCTGTTTACAACATTTGAGACACCGATGCTGGCTTCCCCCCCCCCCCGGCACTATATTGATCCTGAATTTTGGGTTATCTCCATTTCATGAGCATGGAATGCAATAAGCATGCAATTAATTTCTTTATGGAGATAGTCAGTTGTGGTGGATCTACATGAAACCTGCCAAATCGTCTTTCCATCTTAGGTACGCATGTACACATTTTCTCATGCTTTCATTCTCTTCTACCTCATTTTAAGGGGACAAGGAAATCACAACAATCTCACTCAGAAYGTGCCGGGGCGAATTCTTGCTAGGCACCATTTCTCACAAGGAGGGAAGAGATGCACGAGAGCAGGACAGGTTACAAAGGTGGGATAGTACAGTAGACAGGCTGTTTAGTCCAAGACATGGAAAACCTAAGATCAATTCCCAAATTCTTCTGAAAACTTGGACAACTCAGTTTTCTGAAGCCTTGTTTCTCTTCTGTACAGCCAGGACAACGGTGTCCTTTTACAAAACTGCAYGTTTAGTTTCACTTGATGTCTCTCAGAAGAGATGGTGAGCATCACTCCTTTACCCTTTCCTCCCCACTTGCCAGACTGAAGGATYATTATCCGAACTACTGTATCAAATTTGTAAAGGAAAAATACTAATTAAAAATCCCAAGAATGTATAATTACATTCGCTTAAGCTCTGTTGAACATAAACACCTTTCACAGTCCAAATTTCAATTTGCCAGCACTCTTTAAAGAGTAGTTATACAAGTTAATGGAATATGCGAGTTTACCATTAAAAATAGGAAAACCGTTTTCTGAAAAGTAAAATATTGATGAGTGTAAGCCTTTAACAGGAAACATCAAATAACAATTTGTATCTTGGCAGCCTCAGAAAACTTCCTTTAGCACCTTAAAAATTGTTCTTAGTTCCACTAAGATGTATTCTGCAGGTTCTTTAGCTATTGACTTATCTAGAAGTATTTACGTTTTCACTTAGATGCTGGATTGCTAATCAGTCCTTGTCACCTATCTCTACTTTCTTATTTATTATCTGAAGTCAAGGGCAACAGTCAGGATGAACTAATGCATCCACAGCCTCTGCAACAGAGCGGGCATGTAACGAACATGCACAAAGTCACCAGCAAGTCAGTCTCTAGAGAAGAGAAAGAAGGGCAGCAATGGCTTTATCTTGGCACCGAAGATCTTGAATACTAAATTACATTGCAAAAGGAACAGTGGCTGTAGCACAGCAGCTCAGGAGAGAAATTAAAATCCATAATGGTTTTCTCCTCCCATGCAATCAGGAGTGGAAATAGGCTTTTTGGCAATCAGACTAGACCACACACAGATCCTGAGTTAATATTTTTCATTTCGCTACTTGTGTCTGCTACTGTACCTTCCCCAGCTCCTCCGCCTGTTTTAACAAGCCGGGGGGGGGGGGAACTACACAACAAAACCACAGTGATGAGGGCAGGAAGAAAGGAGAAAAATAATAATGTAATACTTTGGGTTTTAGGGACCACAGTGCTCTACACCTTTGACAGCTAATTTCAACTCCAGCTGAGCTCTGGCTTTCCTAACTCCATCCCGCACTTTGGAGCGATGTCTCTGAACTCCTCCCAGAGAGCCCATCCCTGCTTCCACTTTTGCTGTACTTATATTTGGAATAACAAGATTTGGAACAGCTTAAAATAGTCTTTCAGATGACCAAAAAAGCAACCCAAGAAAGGGCTATGAAATGAGAAACAAGCTTCCCACCACCCCTCTCCCCTTCTAGTTCATTTGCTGGTTGGTTCAATGGCATTTTTCCCTAATAGAAGTCCCTTGTGCAAGTTTATGAAGTATCCAATTAAGAATGGATTTAAGAAAGCATAGCTTCCGTATTTTCCCTTATGTCCTTTTTGGGGATAGTTTACAGGTCAGATCATGTAAGGACATATGGGTGTTTCTCTCCCATTAATGGGATTGATTTCCACCCATCAAGAACTTCGTACACAGGAGTCCAAACTACAAAACTCTTGGTTATTGTAGCAATTGATTCTTCCTTCTCCACTGCCAGCCTGGAAAGGTGATGTCTGAGCAAGAAATGCAGAAAAATAAATACAAGAAAAACACTTCCTATTATAGACTTCCCAGGAGGAAAATAGATATATTTCATAGCGTAATTTCTCCCACTCCTAATTTTGTATTAGTCTTTGCATAAATAACTGTGTTTTGCTTATATGTTAAATTGGACAGAATGGTACAAAGTAAATGGAAAAACATCATCATCTAATGGCTGCTATGCACTATACCTAAGCTGAAATAACTGTAGATAGCAGATTTAATTAAGTTACCTGCATAATGGTACCTATATGGATGAACAAAAGAACATGAATCCACAGAGAAGCAATACAGTCTCAAAGAACAAAGTCCAAAGCCAGTACCAGTAAGGTCAAGGCTAGTCAAGACACCTCCTGCCTTCAAACAAGGAAATATWTAACAGTTCTTGAATTCATTCCAAATTGAAGTCTTTGATTTAAGAGAAGAAAGTGAGGGAAAAGGTAGAAATTGGGGGCGGGGGCAGGAAAAAAAAGAAAACCACAACCCCTCAATAGGTTCCCAGCAGATTACACCACTACGGCCATTGCTGACCATTAATTACAACACAGGAGTCAAATGATCTGGTGAAAGAAAACTTGCTTAACATTCACGGTTAGTCCACTTATCTCTGCTTCGCGCCTCTAAGCAGTTAAAACTATCATTAACAAAAATAAGCCATTACTGTATACTTAAAAGAAAGTATTTTGTTTTACATCATCAGTAATTCCGCAACTATGTTACTTTGCTATCTTGGTCCATCAGAAGCACGATTCAAGAGAGTCTAAAACACCCCAAAGCTCATTGTCTCATATAATGAATAATTAAGATTACACTAGGATTTACACATACATAATACAAGAATTTCTCTTAATTTTAAGGTTAGCTTCCTCRTGCAATTCTGCAATCCTTCTCTGAGCTTATAGTAGTATCTTCTTTGGTTTAAGAACAGCAGATTTCAATCATCTTGGCAATATTCAGTGTTACTTTCTCTCAGACTGTGGCAAAACTGAAGTGAAGCAGCAGTGTGTGGTAAGCCACCACTGGCACTTTTCCACTAACCCTATGAAGAGTTGTAGAACATAGGCTTGTTATAAAAACACAATTAAATTTCCAATTCTTTTCATTGCAAACAGAACCATTGAAATGTGAATTAATAAAAATATCTTTTCYGTTGAGAAAGTTCCTATGAGGCTAGTAAGAATCCCTTCAATACGTATGCAGGATAATTATTATTGTTGGACTAGAAAAACTAAGAGTTTGATCAAAGAAGAGATTTTTTTACTCATCCGATACTAACGTTTTGTGCCAGGAGGATGCGTTATTAATATTGCAAGACCTGCTCCCCAAGCTTCAAGCTCATTAAGTCAGTGAATCTGGCTTTAAACAGCAAGAACCACTATTTCACCCACTGATGATCTTTTCAGAAGGATTCCGCACCACAGCACAACCCATTCTGGTCACACTATATACTCCACCTATTTTAAAGACTTAGTTGAGAGTTTTTCAATTTCACTGAAATACCAGCTTATTGTAAACTTTTAATAAGTAATTAAGCTATGGAAGTATGTCCKCTAATAAAGACTAGGAAAAATGTATTTTGTTAAGTATAGTGCAAGAAACAACATTACGGAAACCTTATGGTAACAACATATTGAACAGACACTGAAGTTGTTTCATATTTTATGACCTTTAAGTTCTTTGTTTTGAATTTCTACAAAGAATACAGAAATAGAAGCCAAGGTATCTGAAACTGATTGCGTGCGAGAAACAAGTATTTTTACAGCTTAATTATGGAACAATTTTGCATACAGACAGGGTGGACCAGTCCCATTTCGTTCACCRATAACCACAACAAGCACTGCATTCAGTACTGCGGTTACATTTACTTTAAAACAAACTCCTACACTTTTCACTTTACTTATGTGAAAAACAACCAGGTAATTGCTTTGCCAAATTACAACCAGTTACAACCAGTTACTACAAGAGAAGAGCATAGAGTTTTGCCTAGAAAACTAAATCATGCATTGACAGTTGTACTTAAAAATAACAATTGCTTTAATTCCCTGGTCATTTATGTTGGTCATAGCGTTAATGACCGAGAAGTTTGTATTTAATATTCAGATCTTTATGATCAGGGGTTTCRTAGCGTCTGTCGTAGGCTTACCACTGATTTCAACTGCACAAGGAGGAAGTGTAAATACGTAACATCCCTCGCTTTTAAGGGATCCTGCATCAGAAGTAACATACYGATTAAAATCCTCTAGCTTGCGGTCAGTCCTCCTACAGGAAATCAGGAAGGGAGACAAGGACTTGAGAAAGGTAGGAGGATCTGGGGCCGAGCAGCCCGAGCGCAGCCAGCTAGCGGTGCGTCAGAGCGGCGTCACGCCGCGCGGGGAGCACGCTGGGGGGAGCGYGCCGCAGGGCAGCTCCACGCCGGCAGCCGCGTCTCCGTCACCAAAACGGCTGTCCCAGATCAGTGCCGCAAACAGCTCCGACGGGCGCCTGCGCTTGCGTCAAGGTTTGCCTGCAAACCAGATAAAATCTACCCAAAGATAAAGAAGAGTTAACTGTATGTATTTTTATATAGCTTTTCCAGTCTTGGAACACTRGAATTTTTTGCAGGTAAGCTCACAGTTGACTCATTGACTAAAGCTGCAAAAGTCCTGCCTTCAGTTCTACAAACTCCAGTTTGGGCCCCGGTGTGTTGGCCGGGAACAGAATTAGCACGGATGCCCTCTGTGAAACTCGTCCTACATCAAGGAGTTTTCCACATCCTGAYATGGCAGGGCTTGGTAATAGATTACAAAAGGTATCAGAACTAATTGTGAGAAAACTTCAAAAAGCTTTGGAACATGTGTACAGTTCAGATAAGCATATCAGAAAATTGATACRCTTATCAAACCTTCAGCTTTGCAAAGAGAGAAAAGAAAATCCACAGCACAACGTGCAAAAAGTGTTGCAGATCTTAGAAGTTTTGTTTGACTRCAATACTGGAAATAGGAGAATGCTGGGGAATTTGGACCACTGATGGGGTCCGTCACAGAAACACATGCTTATGTTGCTAAGAAACAGTTTTGGCCTCTATTCAAGTATCAAGAGGACATGAAAATTAATTTCTGAACTGAAGAAAACATCTAAATTTAATACAATCTTTTTACTTCGCCCTACCTCCCTTTCTTTGAGGTCAATAACATCTCTAGGAAACAGAATTTGTTTTAAAAAAACTACTAACTAAAACATTCCAATGATGAGGTGAGAGAGGGGAAGGTATTTAATCACATTGAGGCAGTAAACTGTAATAGCTGCTGCTAAAAATAAAAGCTTGAAAAGGGATATTAAATATCATTAAGTATTTAATCCATAACCATTAGGCTTCAGACATGACTTTTATTAAGAAAGAGATCACATTTTCTATCCCAGAAAAGATTTCTTCCAATCTTCGATGCCACCCACAGTGGGTGGGACATACTAGATTAGATTAGCATCTCACCTCATATATCGTATTTTCTGTATGCCCATGTAAAGGGTAAAGGGTTTTTTAAAGTGATGATAAATGCAAATAGTTCAGACAAAATGTGTTTAGTAACTTTAGACTTAAATTCTTAACCTCTTTTGCTTTTATGATTGTATTTACAATAAGACGTTTTTCTGCCAGACACATTTATACAATTGTTGAGCTCCTCTACTGATGAGTTGCCTAAATGTTACTTATATTATCCTTTACACTACACAGGGTGGTTGGCAGATTTACTTCCAAAAAGCTTCTATTCCTTTTGCTTTTCATTTTTTTCTTCTTTATTCTGCTATTTTTGTCTGGATACACCAGATCACTTTATAGAAAAGACACAAACATACAGCAGAGCTCCTTCTCACATCATCTCTGAACGTCTGGGTCTGCCCATCTCTCACAGCTCTAGGAAACAAGGCCTTGTTCTGTCTAAAATTGTTTTAGGCTTTTTTGATTTTATGCAAAAGACCAGTGATTCTATCTACAAGATGTGAATATTAAAAAAAAGTTTTTCGGAGACTAGCGTAAAATCAAAATTTAAGAAATACAGTGTATGTACATGTTTTAATGGTCTCTCCCAACTGAAACATACATTTGTATTTTTATCATAATGAAATACCACAAAAATTGATGCAATAATTATGGTTATCACCTTACAAAACTGCTAAACCACTTCCTTAAATTAGTTCATGACAGTTCTAACACCAGGAACCGAGTCAGCTCCAGCTGTATCCTTCCAAAATGGAACATAGAAATCAATAGCTTAATTTAGCAGTTCATAACCTTCCTTGTAACAAAAGATCATTGTCAAACATTAAAATGGGCATCCAAGTAAGAGAGAGTAACTGAAATACTGTGAGAATTCCATTGTTCGATGTAGCRGCATAGATAGGAATAACCTGCTTACTATGCCTTCAAGACCACAAGCAGGCCACGGTTCTCTCAACATCTGTTAAGTTAAGCCCTGTATATGACTGCCAGACTCGGGGACCTGAGTCACCTTGGGAAAATATGATACTGGGCTAATTTTGGATAACTTAGAAAAAAAGGTGGAGGAAGAYGTAGAACAATAGCAATTTCTTAATACTTGCAGAAAAACCTGAGGTAGTTTGGTTTATGCTGGATTTCCAGAAAAAGAACAGAACTGCATCCAGCTCATAAGACCCTCATTTAAAAACAAGAGCATCCGAACAGGCTGAATTCCCTAAGTGCTCACCTCGGATTCCAACATAACTAGAAACTCACCCATCTGATCCTAAAACAACAAACAATTGCCCAGCAAGGTGTTCTTCCTTAATTACTGGTTCTGTATACTCCTCTCTTCCAGTAGTCTGAATTATTTAGCTTTCATTACCATTAACCCTCAAAATAGCACCTGACTTAGCAGGACAGATTTAATTACTTTTTCTAAGCAAGGTTCCTATTCCAAAGTGAGCAATGTGAACTATATTAATCACAAATTGCTGGCTGTATCCTCACCACTAAATAAGGGAAGACTTAATGCACACTCAAATCTCTGAGACTGGGCGGAGATCTTATTCATAATGTTCCCCCACCCAGATATACAGGGTGACCAGCCTGTATCCTGCCCAGAAAAAAACAAGCAGCCCAATGAGATAAATATAATGTTCGAAATGCATTAAGACATARTAATTCAATCAGTTTTGCTCACAAAGGAAATAATTCCATTCTGTCATTTAGGCTTTCCTTGTAATGGTAAACCAACAATCTCAATTGAACCACTCTGAGCACCCAACTCTCAGACATTAACTGTAAAAATTTTGTAAGTACAATTTTCTAAGTACAAAGTCACAACTGCCCTGAAACGCTGCCCACATTGTGTGCTTCRCAGGACCAGCTATCACTTAGACCCTGCTGCTGACTACAGGATTTCTGGCTCAGTTGCGGTTGTCAGATCATGGCAGTGGCTGTTTCATCCTCTGCTTCTCTACTGGTCTCCTCCAACAAAGCTAGTGATATGTTAAGTGATGCAGAAGCTTCTGTCAAGTCTTTATCTGCTAGGGGTAAATGAGAGAAGATGTCAYTTATCAGATTGACTGGATTTCAATGTATTTGCCTGGATGTCAAAGACACCAGAACGCAAACTTTCCAAAGCACCCACCCATCTTGCCTACCTCCTCCTTTCTCTTTTCTGCCTCATGCCACCACCTCATTCTAGGTTCAGGGCAACTAACTGTCTCATAAACCTTAAGGGAACATACAGGACAGCGATTCCTCACACTTACTCACTTTTAGAATTAGGGTGCAAAGTAGAAAACTCTCCTCTGGAATACAGAAGTCCATAGCTATTATGAAACTCATATGGTTGATTTTTGTCTACAGTTATTTTAAAGGTTTCCATCTTTCCTTATCCAACTGGATGATGTTTAGCTACTTATAAGCCGAGTCTGGATGTTGTAGCTGAGACCGAGTTTCAAGCAGAATTTCAAAATAGCTGGTTGTAGTATTGGCTTTTTTTTAATCCTGTGGAAACAAAGTCATATTAAGATCCAGAAGTTAATTCAACATGGTGCAGTCATAGCAGTACTCCTGCTCTCCCTATCCCACACGCCAACAGTGCGCAGGGAAGTAACCTCTACTGTAACAGTGCTACCTTGGATCTTTCAGATCTCAGACAGCAACAAAACCCAATCAAAAGAAGTGCTGTTGGCCCTGCTGGGAGCCTGGTACTGGAAGACAGAAGAGATGACACAGTCCTGACACAGACTCTCTTTAGCAGATATGTGTTTCTCTGAGCACCAGCAAGTTAAAGCACACGCGTGGAGACTTAGCATGCATGACAAACTGCTACGCGCATTAAAGCTTACTCTACAAACACTGTTTTTTTCACCCACACATTCAATTATTTTCTAAAATTGGAGGGCATCATTCTGTAGTGCTGCATGCAATCTGAAATTAATAGGAATCACAAGAGTTCAGGCTGCTGTTACTATGGACAACATTCAAACCATGTAGGGCTGCATAAGTGTAGCTCTATTTGTATGATGCATGTGAAGAATAAGTCATCACAAGTGCTGTTAGTTGTTCCTCCTACCAATTTAAGGTAGAAGTTTAAATACAGTCCCATAAAAAAGGAGGTGAGACAGTTAAGTACATCCACATCTTTGCATACTTTACTAAGATCAGTTTTGGTAGGCTACATAATCAGCAGGCAGACAGGGATAATAAATATTATCTACTAACATTACASAGTACTTGTGATCTACTACTGTGATGCATTATATAAGTCTCTGTACATATAGCTGCCATAGGTCTGATCAGCTTCTAGCAGGTCACCTSCAAGGAAGGTTCTCAGTTGGGGACAAATGGGGACAATAACTTCCCCAACAGGCACAGAAGAATTCTATATTTGCTCTTCAGCTGGTGCTTTCTAGCACTGGGTCAGACAGCTTTGGGGAAACCCACGGATTGTCTATAATWAGGTAAACTTTGAAATCTCAAGTTCAGAGCCCCTGCTGGGTTGCCTCCCAAGATTATGGCTCAGTCTCAGACTGCAGAAAGAGATTGCCTGAAGTCCTCAGATAATTAAGGCTCTAACAGAAAGAGCAGGAAAATTAAGATAGTACAAGGCACTAAATGTAGGCTGTTATTAGGATTAGGGATTAAAGCAGATTAAAGCAGATTTACAGTACACAAGGAGTTAGATGATACCTAGAGGCTAAGACGACAGAAGTTGTAAGGGCTAAAGAGCATTTGTAGAYACATTTAGACTTGAAGCAGTCAAAGATAGGATCAGCTTTGTCTACAGCTGTCAATGCATATCTGTTCTAATAACTGAAGTCTGTTCCTATATAGYTTAAGACTTAGTTTGATGCATCTTTGTAGGAGACAAACAGTATCAAGGTTTGTTTTATCATTTTAAGGCAGATGAAATAAGATTAYCTTCAGGTTTTGAGCATATAATACTCAGAGAATGAGATTAAAAAAAATATAATCAGCCTGCTGGGAAGATCAGCTTCTCTATGARAGACCTTATCTGTAAGAATGACTCTGGGTTTTCTTAGCAGCTGTGAAGTTTTGTGCCATCTCTAAATTTTGCCTCCAGTATTCCCATTGGGAGTTATAAAAGAAGCCCTACTTTCTCCATGTGCAACAGAACTTTGTTAAGAGATAAAAATGCCAAAGTCTGACATTCTCTTTTGTGTGACGGCTTGGAAGCCTGACTTTCAAATACAAAAACTGCTACAATGTGAACTGTCTAAAGAGGAGGAGCTTAAGATCTCAGYCTCTCGAAAACGATTGTTCTTATCCTATTTCCCAAACCTGCCATTCTTCTGACCGCACCCTCGTCTTATTTCAGAAAGCACAAAGTTCTCAGCTGAGTACCTAAAGTTTTGAACACCAGAAAAAGCAGAAGTCCCCACAGCAGTAGCTGTACGTACCACTCTTCATATTGGCTGAATGGGCTAGAGGATTGAGACCCCTTTCCGCACCCCTTTTTARTGCTCTGTGCATTCTCTCCCTTGGTAGATGTCAGTGCTATTTCTCCCAAGTGTACAGAAGATTCAGCCCTGGTCCATGTGTTTTATCCATGCAAAGCAAAACCATGAAAGAGATAAAACATCTAAGACAACTGACTTTTCAACCAGACTCATTCAGGCACAAAGAATTGGCCAGCACCAAAAAGAAGGTTCTTACCACCTGGCATAGATGGAAAGTCTGAAAAACTATGCAGAGACAGAAAAACAGTAGAGAGGATGCTAGAAAGTGAATGGAGACTTCACTCTGAACTACACCTGAGGATCCTTCCCAAAATCAGGGCAGACCAAAGGCACTGAAGTTGTAAAACTCTGATGTGACACACAAACTTGGGAGTTACCTACGCTCCTTAACCATTTCACCAACTGACTCAAGTTTCCCTGGAAGCCCTAGAGGCGCTCCTCTGTGTATACTCAGGACAGCAGCTGTCCTTATAGGCCTGAACAGTCACGACTAAACCCAGCCAAAACCAGGCAATATTTCAGTGTCATCCAAGTGCTTCAATCCAGTTGGCCTTCTAGGAAAACACCCAGCTCAGCACAACACACCCTCAGGATCCTCAAAAARAMAAGACAAATTTTAGAAGTTGCCTCTTTTTATACACAAGCCCACTGATGAAGTGCTTGTTTAGGAAGTAGAAAGTCCAGGTTCAGTTCCCTCCCCTGCYTATGACGACATTTAAAGCCCTTTTCAACCACCTAGAAGAGAGCTGTAAGCACTAAGGAATCAACTGTCGTGGACACAGGCACTCTCTTTTCCTCCTGGCAATGCTTTCTCACCRAACCTGCCATTTTAACAGTTCCCATTTAAAAGATTTCAGAGTGCTCCCAGCATAATTCAGCTCCCAAAACTSTCTCTACAGCAGTATCTGTATCTTAAGACAGAACCTGGTTATGTCACACAGAAAAGATGAGTCAACACTGCTTAGTAGTGATACATTTTGTTGTTCTTACAAAAAGAATAAGCTCAGAGAATAATCTCTCACGTTGTTAAGGACACCAAAGAAATGTAGCCTAGATATCTGTAGAGATTTTTTCTTTGGCAACAGGAACACCGTAGATTTAAAATCCAGGCCATTTAAGAGTTCAAAGTGCAGTCAGATCCTGCAAACATGATTTTGTGTCAATGTTTAACATGGTTTTAAAGTAATTAAGAAAATTCCTTTCTGTTGTTTCATATTAAAGAGTTACACAAACACAATAACAAACTATTTCTGAACCTTTCCTATTTGTTTATCTCCAGGTAGGTGAATTGGGCACAGACACCAGTTCTGAATTCTATCTAGAATTCTATCTAGAATAATTCTATTCTATTCGCACTAGTAAACTCGTTCTGCAAAGATGGAAGCGATGACACAAGGCAATTCATCCCGGAAAAAGCTGTATTAAATATACAAGGAAAGACAGGGAAGAAAAGTTTATTCTCTAGCTCACTAAGCCCAGAGCCTCAAAAGTATTTAGGCATATAGCTTGCATTTATTTTAGTGGGAAACTAGACTTGCTGCTGCACCTCCAGGGGTCTTGGCCTTATCCTCTCTTAGTTGTATTAGCTGTTGTCATAATACAGGAAARTTTTAAAGATCCTATTTTATTGTTAAACCATGTTTTTCCTTGTATGCTGTGACTTACTTGCTGCTAATTTTTTTTAAAAACAAAGTTTATGGCTACCATCTCAGGTATATATCAGATCTCCTATTTAATACACTTGAAATGTTGGCATAGGTCCCAAAACCATAATTGTTTTAAGTTATTCCATTGATAACCAAATGTATTGACATTTTTAGATTCTGGTTCATATTTAAGTTCCTCACTAATACATTAAAAAGAGTAAGAGGAAAAACTATATATGCAGCATTGTCTCTGCATTTATCAACCACTAGTTGCCTGCYACTTCCACGAATTTATTTGGATAGACGACAGCTCCTCAAAATAACGTTTAGGAAGTGGAAAGTTTAACCTGGCAATGCAGACCCAATGAATCCGATTGATAGTTTCTCTCTTRGGATAAGATTTGCTGCATGCTCCTCTTTGGTGTAGTGAGAGAAGCATAARAAGCTAACTTGTTGAATTTTAACCTGAGAACAAGATGTTCCTGTTTGTTTCCTCTTCAAATACCGTTGGCAACTACACAGACTAGCAAAAGTAGCCCTTTAGCCATCTGCCACATACTCATCTTTCAGCCAATTAGGTGTACCTTCTCAGTGAAGAAAATGAAAGTTTTTAATCAAAGTTTTCCATAGCACTCTAGTTTTATTACCCGAAATGGAAGTACTACATAATRATGGTCTCAGACCATAGCTAATCATATTCATTAACAAATCACCATAAGAACCTAACAGCATAAGTCCAATTCTGCTATCTCTGCATAAAAACTGTGAACTTCTAAGCATGCTTTTACACAGGCTTCCACAGTGAAGAGTATGACTGAAGATCACTCTAAGTTAGGTACTGTTACAGCAGCTAGAGGTTACTCTTATTCTTGTTTTGCCCAGTTTTAAGAAACAGAATCCTAAAGAGTTTTGAAAGTTGGCTCTGGACTTTGCGCGTGACCTGGCAAGTTGCACTTGACAACTAGAGGTGCAGAGGTCTCGCGCTTCCTTCGGTGCTGATGCTTCGCGTGTGTATTTCCTGCTTTGCACCTGATTTCCAGACAYGCAGACGTCCGAAATCAGCATCTTTTCATCTTCAAATATGGAATACCTGTGTCTGGCSCACCCTTAAACTAAGATGCATGCATTTATGTGGCAGCTTTGAACCAAAACACCGCAGGTCATTCTAAGTGTACCAGAACCACCTTATTCAACTGAACTACTTGAAGCTTACTTTCGAATTACCCTTGAGAGAAAGGTTTTAGCAGAAAATTCCTCTMCCCGCTGGAGCTATTTAAGCGTGACGCTGCCCTCCAGGAACCGCAGCCTCACGTTTTTGCAGCCGAGCAGATTAACACAAGCAGGGGAGCGCGGGAGCCTGCGGGAGCCAGCGGAGCGGAGGCGCCCGGCGTCGCCGCACGGCCGGGAGCACGGGAGCGCAGGAGCTCGGGAGCGCAGGAGCACGGGAGCACGGCGCCCTCCGCGCCTACGAGCACGAAGCGGCAGGGCAGGAGGAGCAGGGCGAGGGCAGCGCCCCGCAGGTCGCTTCGACGGGGCCGGCACGGTGCCTCGAGAGCCCGCGGGCTGCGGGGAGCCCAACTCCGCGAGGGGCCGGAGAGCGGGCGCCCGGCCTCCCCCGGCGCAGCAGGAGGAGGAGGAGGAGGAGGAGGAGGAGGGTTAGGGAAAGCCGAGGGAAGGGCGGCCCAGGTGCCGCCGGGGCGGCCGCGAGCGGTACCTTGTAGCTGAGCGGAGAGGGACTCCTGGTGCTGCTGGTACTTGAGCGCCATGGCCTCGGCCTTCCTCAGCTGGCTCTGCAGCTCGTAGTACAGCGTCGCCCCGTAGATGAAGCCGAAGACCACGGTCAGGAGCAGCAGGGTCTGGAAAATGCGCTTCTGTTTCCGGGAGCACATCCCGTTGCCCATAGTCGCCGGCGGGCGCCCGAGGCCCCCTCAGCGCGGCTCGGCGGCGGCCGGGGGCGGCGGCGGCGGCATCGGGAGG